>NC_069712.1:8582500-8882500 GCF_027358585.1 Pangasianodon hypophthalmus
AATATTGTTAAGATAAAAAATATAATGTCATACACAATGCAGAAAAATTTGTTCATGCTTTTTTACCTCTAGGTTGGAGTATTGTAAAGCATTGCTGTCTGGATGTTCCAGTAGGTGCATAAACAAGCTCCAGTTAGTCCAGAATGCAGCAGTGAGAGTCCTTTCTAGAACCAGAAGATATGATCACATCACCCCATCTTATTGACACTGCATTGGCTCCCAATCAAATTTCATATTGATTATAAAATACTACTATTGACCTAAAAATTACTGAATGGTCTCACGCCTCAGTACCTGAGTGAACTTTTGTTTTTTTACTGTCCACCATGCCTACTTTGATCAAATGGTGCAGGCTATTTGTTGGTACCTCGAATACAGCTGGGGGTAGAGCTTTCTCTTACAAAGCGCCACAGTTATGGAACAGCCTTCCAATTAGTGTTTGGGGCTCAGACACAGTCTCACTGTTTAAGTCTGGGCTGAAAACTTTTTTAGTCAAGCCCTTTGTGAATAGTTTTTTTGCATCTTCTTACAGCCCTGCGGTTTTAATTGCATCTTCTTACAGCCCTGCGGTTTTACTGTTTTGTTAGTTGCTTAGTTAATTACGTAGTTTTTTAGTGTTATTATTACAGTTAGAGTTATATATTTTTCCATTCTTATTTTTTTTTTGTCTTTTTTGGAACTTGCCTAATTACTCTGTTTAATTAGAAAAAAAGATGATCAGTTCTTGTTACAATCTTGCAGACTGTTTTGTTGATCTAGCCAGTATAGTCAATTCACCCCATCAATGAATAGTTTATGAATTCGTTTTCCCTCATGTGGTCTATTCATTTTTTTCTTAATTTCCCAGGTTTAGGTTTTTTTTCCAGATAGCCCTCCTTGTACATTTTCAGCAGTGGTGTAATAATCAAACTAAGCATGCTGAAGGAAGTCATGAAGGGAGCCACATTACGATAAAGTAACACCCAGTGTATTTGTACCACAGTAAAAATGCTAAGGAATCCCTGAGGAACATAGGTTGCCAGGTTTATAAGCAAAACTGAAAAGATCATATTAAAGGCATTCTTCTTCTGTAGGTTCCTGACATCTCTACCTGTCCATGTTGTGATATGTGTACCTCCTGAATGTTTCAGAGCACACAACACAGATGCACAGCAGAATGAAATCACAGCCAATGCCACGATGAATAGTTGAAAATAGGATGAGTGAATGTCAGGAAATAGACCTCATACAGACCGTATCCTAAAGCCATTAACCAAGCTGCAGCAACTGCTGCAATTCTATAATTTATGCCTTTATATTTCAAGAATGTTACTGGATGAAGCACTGCAAAGTATTGTTCAATACAAATGCAGGTTTGTATCAGCGGCCTTCCAGTCCAGGACAGACCAAAAATGAAGCCGGTCACTAGTAACAAATTGTTATTTTTGAATATAAACTCATTCAGTATTTCAGTAGCACATTCTGTGCAGGAAAGAAGCTCCATTATAGTGTGATTCAGAAGGAAAACTTGAGTTTGTTTGCTTTTGCCATCAAAACTAAGATACAACCAGAGACAACACAAATGAGCTGGTGTTCCCACAAGGATACAAACTGACATGATAAAGTAGGAGGAAATAAGTCCATAATCTGGTTCAACATGCATTAAATCCAAATGGAGTCACCAAAGTGGAATTTATGATTTCTTCAGATGTGTTGGCCGTCCTGTATCATTCCTCCCCTGCAGAGACAACAAAGCAGAAAGTAAGTCATACAAGAAAAAAATTTTAAAGGCTCTCTCCTTTAAAAAAAAAAACAAAAAAAAACAATATATGCCTTTACATTCCTTTTAGCTTTTGGTTCATGTTGACATGATCGCAGCACATAACTGCTGCGGATTTGTCAGCTGCACATTACTGCTGTGTATCTCCCATTGTACCACATCACAAAGGTCAAAGTCAAAGTCACTTACATCAAAGTTTTTCCCCATTAGCTGAAGCTCTTGACCTGTATGATTTTATGCATCATGCGACTGCTAAATAATTGGTTGTTTGGATAAAGGAGCAGGTGTACTGGTGTTCCTAATAAAGTGGACAGTGAGTGTATATTGCTATGTTTGCATACTTTACAAATCAATTTTATTCATATTATTCCACAGCAATTTGCTAACAATTTTTTAAGATATTAAAAAAATGACAAGTCATACGGTTGATCCATTTATAGTTACATATAACGTTCATGAAACAAGTTAGTTCCAGTTATCAATATTTCATAACAGCTATAAACAATTGTTCCTCCATCTTTTTCTATCTTTTCTGAGGTTAATAAGCCAAAGAATATGGCTTGTCTTACTACCTGAAGACTTTTCCATTTCAGACAGCTTAAAGTTAAGGCTTTTACCTGTGACTGTTACAAAGCACTGAAGACTCCATTCAAAAATGCTAAATAAATGTCTCCTCACAGATACTTCACCAGATCTGTGCAGAACAGTTACACGTTTTTAAAATCTGTTTATACTGACCTTCCACTGTACAGGCCCCTGTGTTACTGTAGAAATAACCAAGTGCATTAATATAAACCTGTAATTACTCTGTCAGTCAGCACTACCGTTAGAGCTGCTGTTAAAGAAAATGAATCCACACCTTCTGACCAATCATAGTCAAGAATTCAACAATGCTGTGGTATAATAAACGTATTTTTAAAAGAATGCTGTCTTACCTGTGGCAATATTTATGTGCTGCAGAGATCTGAGTGTTTCTGTAAAATACGGATAATTTGGAAGCAATAAAGGTGGATCACATTTGCTTAACAAATAATGTTGTTCAATGTTTTTATTGTGAACATACTGAGCACATGAAAGGCTCAAAAGCAAATTATTATTTGGTGATGGCAGACCATTACACGTGTCTAACCCAACAGTTAACAAAAACAATATGTCCCTAACCATCAGTGAAATCATCATTATGCAAAGCCTATAGTGTTTCAACAACCTATTAGCTTTTGTTAAAAGGTACTTGGGCATGAAAAAAGATAAAAATTGTGCAACATTGTTTTTATAATAAAACAAAACATAAATCACTAGATACAGAACATAGTGAAAATAAGATCACCAGAAATAACCAATAAACTCAATAACCATCAACATGCAAAGCTTTGCAAACACATGATTCAAACCATTAAGGATTTATGCATGGGGTAGTGTTGCCGCCTCACAGCTCCAGGGTCCCCAGTTCGTTCCTGAGCTCTGGTTACTCTCGGTTTCACATGTTCTCCCTGTGTTCGAATTTCATCCCGCCATATTCTCCAGGTCTCCCTTCACTTCCCAAAAACATGCCGATAGGTGGATTTGGCAATGATAATTTGCCACTAGGTATGAACAAGCATATGAATATGTGTGTGCTAGTACCCTGCAATGGACTGGCGTCCAATCCAGGATGAATTCTCCCTAGTGTTCCAGGATAAAGCGCTTACTAAAGATTAATGGAGGAATTGACAAGGGCATGAACATGAAACAGGAGTCAATACTCCTGTGAGGTATGGGCAAACATTTTACAAGGCCTTAGATGGTAGATACATAAATCGACACAGTTGTATCTCATTCAAATGGGCAGGTTGGAAAAGTAATTAACTCTTGTAAGTTTTTTTAAAAAAATTGTTGCTATTTGACAGAAATATACCAATGATCCATTGACTTTCTCACCTTTCTAGATTTTTGCACAATCGTGGGGCAGAGCGCACACTGCCCCACTTAGCTTCCATAGAGTTGTTATTCCACCTAGTGGTTAAAAATGGGAACTGCAACAACTGCTACTGGAAGCCCGTGTGCACAAATACTTCTGCATTCTTCTTAGTATGACTACTATATTTCACAATCTTTCACTACACTCACAAGAGCGATCTTTTACAGTCAGTATCTGCAAGAACTCCTGGAAATATGATATCAGTGAGGTTCATAGGATATGTAAGAATACTAGCAAAGGCTTCAAACTGTATGCTTTGTCATACATACACAACAGTGGCAGCTGGTGGTTTTTAAATTAATGTGTCTGTTATTGCAGTGTATGCTGTCTCCACCAATGTCCTCTTATTATTCAGATATTATTATATTGTAATTACTAGTAATTACTAGACTTTTATGAAGTAGCCACAATAAAACTAACAGGAAAGATGTATAGTTTTAGAGGGAGGAATTTGAGTATGGACATGCCAAAGGGTCTTAGGAGTTTAAAAGGATCATACAATAAATGTCTATTCCAGATAAACACACTGTAGTACACAGTCAGTAAACAAAATGTTTTATTCTGATTTTATTTTTGCACATATTGATGTTTTACTAAAAATAGAGAAACTTTCTGAATTATTAATTATATAATTCTGATAATTATCTACACTTTTTTGGAACATACAGGTTTTCAGGTATTGCATTAAACATTTGTAAGCAGTTAACAGGCTGCTCTAACACCAGTGTACAACCACATATTATATAGCTCACTTAAAACAGAACAGGATGCTACAATTTATATTTCAAGTTAACAGATTCCACTCCTGATTCTGATTGTGAGAGGTGTTGAATTTCCTTTTGATTATTTCAACTGTTAAGGATATAAACTGTTAAGGAGATTATGAAGTAAACAATATTACATCGAAGCAATAGCCCAGGTATTTTTGCAAGATAAGGAAAGAAAACAACAACAACAACAACAACAACACATTGGAACCTCTCCATTTCCCCCTGAGACAGGTGTAGGTATTTGAATGCTCTGTTCTGCTGCTTTATTGGTCGTAACTGAGTATGTTTAACACTTTAGCATGTTTTCCAACAGGACTGGTCGATGTTAATTAGATAATCAAACATTGAAACCAACATGATCTCCCTCAAACCTACATCTCTTTGTAGAACATTCAAGCCTCACATTCAAGTGGATCTCACAATTCCACTCATGGTGTTACTTTAATTTCCTTTAGACACTTCTGACGACCTTCCTTGTACAGTTTCAGCAATGGTGTAATAATCACACCAAAAATATTTAAAGAAGTAATAAAAGGAACAATATTACATTCAAACAATAGCATATCTACTCCAGTACCACTAAAAATGATAAGTAATGCCTGAGGAAGGTAGGTGAACAGAATTAGAAGCAATGCTGAAAATATAGTATTAAAGGCATTTCTCTTCTGTTGGTTCCCTACATCTCTACCAGTCTGCTTCGTGATATGTGTATCTCCTCGCCCTGGGTGTTTCAGAGCACACAACACAGACACACAGCAGAATGAAATCACAGCAAGTGCTATGCTGAATACAAAAGTATAAATACAGTCAGGGAAAGTCATTGCTTTGATCTCATATACACCATATGCAAAGGCCATCAGCCAAGCTGCTACAGCTGCTGCAAGTCTGTAATTTATACCCTTATATCTCAAGAATGTTACTGGATGAAGGACGGCCAAGTATTGTTCAATACAAATGCAGGTTTGTAACAGTGGTCTTCCAGTCCAGGACAGGCCAAATAAGAAATACATCACATACCACAATATGTCATTTTTGAAAATAAACATGTTCAGTGTTTCTATACCACACTCCAGACAGTAGATGAGCTCCATAATTGTGTGATTCAGAAGAAACACCTGAGTTTCTTTGATTTTCTGTTCAGTACAAAAATTGAACCAGAGACACCATAAATGGGCTGGAGTACCAAGTAAGAAGCAAAGTGCCATGATCAAGTAGCAGAAAATGAATCCAAAATGATTTCCCTTTAAACAGTCCTCAAATGTCTCTGAAGATAAAAAATCTAGAGTGGAATTTACAAACTCTTCAGATGTGTTAGCCATTCTGTATTAACTCTGTTCTGCAAAGGGAAAACAAGGAAATGTGTGAAAACTTACAAAATTAGTACATGAAAAGGCTTTGGGATAAGGTTTTCTTACAGAAGCTAAAATTAAGAATTTATATGCAAAATACAAATAAGAACCTAAACAACACAAAACAACAGGAACCCAAAAGGTATAAAAATGTTTTCTGTGTCTTATACAGTCAGGTCCATAAATATTGGGATAGTGACACAGTTTTGGTAATTTTGCCTCTGTACACCACCACAGTGGATTTGAAATGAAGCAGTCAAGATGTGACTGAAGCGTAGACTTTCAGCTTTAATTCAAGGGGTTTAACAAAAATATTGCATTAACCGTTTAGGAATTACAGCCATTTTTTACAGAGTTCCTCCATTTTCACAGGCTCAAATCAATGGGACAAACTAATATAATCATAAATATTAGGATCATTTTTATTACTTGGAGGTAAATCCTTTGCAGTCAATGACTACCTGAAGTCTGGACCCCATGGACATCACCAAATGCTGAGTTTCCTCCCTTGAGATGATTTGCCAGGTCTTTACTGCAGCCATCTTCAGTTGCTGCTTGTTTGTGGGTCATTCTGCCTTCAGATTTAATTCCAGAAGCAATTGAACCTCTTCTAAAAATAATCAATTCTTCACTTAGCACTGGCTATGTACCTAAATCTTTTAAACTAGCAGTTATCAAATCCCTGATTAAAAAACCTGACCTCAACACCTGTCAATTGTCCAACTATAGGCCAATATCAAACCTTCCAGTTCTTATCTCCAAGATCCTAGAAAAGGTTGTAGCACAGCAGTTATGCTCATACCTACATGGGTGTAATATTTATGAAATGTATCAGTCAGGATATATGTTATGGGGCTAGGCGATAAGCTGTTCAAATGTCGCGCAGGTCCTGCTTGCCCGAGAGGACAATATATATGGCTTGAGAGGAGCCAAGTGCGGAGACGGATCAAAAGACTCCGCCTAAAATGCAGCTGCCTAAGGCGGGATACAAACCGGAGAGGTTGTGAACCGCAAGCAGTGATGTTACCCACTGAGCTGATTTTATTGAATGGAATAGATGAGTGTTGCAGTGCTTGTGATACTGGATCGGGAAGCTCAAACCTAACGGCTGAACTTAAAGCGCCGCAGCGCGGCGGAAAAACACAACTTAAAACTGGCCCTCCTTCTGGCCGAACTTAAAGGCACCAAATGAGACAAAATCTCTAACTTAAGATGGCAGAATCTCTATCTGGGAGTGAGGACTCTCAGTCTGTCCTCCTCGTTAGTTTTGTGCTACTTCCTCTTTAATCCTGAGCTCCCTTTTCTTTCTTTCCCTCAATAAATTTCTCTCCCTTTCCTTTTCTTTCTAAACATAAATATTTTTTAATTTTATTTCTCTTCTTCACTTCTTTTTCTTTTTACATGTCAAAATCACCAATCAGAGTAGCGTGGCGCTGCTCTGTTACCTGGCACAGATCTATGTCCGCACGCAGAGTGAGACAATCAGAGGGCTTATATAGAGGCGCGGCCAGGTGCTGCACGTTTACGCTGATTACCTTGTTGAGATCGCCGCGCTATAAAAGCCTGTGAAGGTGGCCGCGGATCTGCCTGAGAAGGCACCTGCCGCGTTACATTACCCCCCCCCTCTAGGAACGGCTCCTGACGTTCCCATACCAGCTGCCTGGTTCCTGCGGAATTCCCTGATGAGCGCCGGGTCCAGGATGTGCCGAGCTGGGACCCAGGAGCGTTCCTCTGGACCGTAACCCTCCCAGTCCACCAAGTACTGAGTGCCCCCCCGATGGCGGCGTGAGTCCAGGATACGCCTCACAGTAAAGGCTGGAGCCCCATCAATAATACGAGGAGGAGTTGGGGATGGGTGGGTGGAAGTCACCAGGGGGCTGCACAGGAACGGTTTTAGACGTGAGACATGGAAGGTAGGGTTGATTCTCATAGTGCGGGGGAGTGCTAGGCGGTATGCCACCGGATTGATTCTCCTAAGGACCTTAAAAGGCCCAATATACCGTGGGGCCAATTTCTTGGACTCTAGCCGCAATGGAAGGTCTTTGGTCGCCAGCCACACCCGCTGTCCTGGACGAAAGGTTGGGCCCAGACGCCTTTTCCGATTGGCAGCATGGGTACTTCTCTGGGCAGCAACTTGCAGGGATAATTTGGCTTTCTGCCAGATTCTGCGGCACTGGCGCACCATGTGTTCCGCTGCGGGAACCCCCACCTCCTGTTCCTGCTCTGCAAACAAGGGTGGTGGATAGCCAAACTGGCACTCAAACGGTGACATACCTAGTGAGGAGTGCCAGAGAGTGTTGTGGGCATACTCCACCCACACGAGGTGCTCCGCCCAGGATGAAGGATTGGAGGAGGCCAGGCACCTGAGGGAGCGCTCCAAATCTTGGTTGACTCTCTCGGTTTGGCCATTGGACTCAGGATGGAAACCTGAGGATAAACTAACTGTAGCCCCCAAGAGACGGCAGAAGGCTTTCCAGAATCGGCTGGTAAACTGTGGTCCCCGGTCGGAGACCAAGTCAGTCGGAAAGCCATGGACCCGGACCACGTGTTGCAGTAGGAGCTTGGCCGTCTCCTTGGCTGAAGGGACTCTGGGTAAGGGAATGAATTTACAGGCCTTTGAGAACCGATCCATGATGACCAGTATAACTGCCATCCCCTGGGACAATGGCAGACCTGTAATGAAGTCCAGTGAAAGGTGGGACCATGGGCGAGAGGGTATGGGGAGGGGATGAAGCAAAGCAGATGGGCGAGTATGTGGCTCCTTGTTCTGCGCACAGACCTGACAGGCAGCCACATAGGCCCGGACGTCCTTCTCCATATTGGCCACCAGAAGCGTCGGCGCAAAAACTCCAGGGTTCTGGTGACCCCAGGGTGCCCTGCAAAGGGAGATGTATGACCCCAAGACAGGGCCTGAGGCCGTATGGTCAAGGGTACATACAGTTTTCCTGGGGGACCTCCACCCGGCTCCGGCTCCTGACAGAGCGCCGTGCATTAATGAACCGCTGGAAGACCGCGGGGGCGTTCATCAGGCCAAAGGGCATCACCAAATACTCATAGTGCCCAGACGGCGTGATGAACGCGGTCTTCCACTCATCCCCTGCCCTGATGCGGATCAGATTGTAGGCGCTTCGTAGATCCAATTTTGAGAAAATTTTCGCCTTCTGCAGGCGCTCAAATGCAGAATTCATCAAAGGCAGTGGGTACCTATCCTTCTGCGTCACGGCATTAAGGCCGCGGTAATCAATGCAAGGCCGCAGATCCCCTTCTTTTTTCTTGACAAAAAAGAATCCCGCCCCCCGCTGGGGAGGTGGATGGGCGGATAAACCCCAAGGACAGGGCTTCTTTAATATAGTCCTCCATGGCTTGGTGTTCTGGGGGTGACAAGGAGAATAACCTGCCCCTAGGTGGAGCAGCTCCTGGGAGTAGGTTGATCGCACAATCAAAGGACCTATGGGGCGGCAGTGTCTGGGCCTTTTGTTTGGAGAAGACCTCCTGGAGGTCCCAATAATCTTGGGGCACGTGGGATAAATCGACTGGTTCCACAATAGTTGGAGGTAGAGTGTGTGCTCCTTTGAGGCAGCTCTGGGAACACCTAGAGCCCCAAAGAGAAATGGACCTGGTAGACCAGTCAATGCGGGGGTTATGTGCTTGAAGCCAAGGGAACCCGAGCACTAGGAGCAACTCAGGTACCTGAGTCACATAGAAGGTCAGTCGTTCTGTGTGGTGGCCTAACTGTAGAGTGACCAGTGGCGTTTGGGTGGTTATGGGTCCCGAGCCTAATGGCCGCCCGTCAAGTGCGAAGACGGGTATGGGATGGGGAAGTGGGTCTACTGGGAGCCCTAGTCTCTTGACTAGAGTCTCGTCCATGAAATTGCCAGCCGCCCCCGAGTCAACGAAGGCCTGCAGACTGGTTTCTTTGCCTTCTCCCCAATCAATGACGACGGGAATGAAGAGGCCAGACGGGTGAGGAACAGTGTCTGGGGCCATCACAGGTCCCTCTTCCTGGGATGGCCCTGGCCTTTTGGCATCAGACGGGGACAACGTGAACGCCAGTGACCCATCTGCCCACAATACAAACACCTATTCTCACTTCTACGAGCCTCCCTCTCGTGAGGAGGCAAGCCAGTGGCGCCCAATTGCATAGGCTCTACCGAAGAGTCGTCAGACTCGGGCCCACGGGAGAGGCCTATGGAAGCCTGTCTATACTCGTTAGCCAGCATGTTCCCTGTGGCTGAACGGCGTTCCCTGCGTCGTTCACGCAGGCGGTTATCGATTCTGATTGACAATTCATATAATGCTTCTAGATCATTAGGAGGGTCACGAGTAGCCAGTTCATCCTTTAACTCCTCAGAGAGGCCTTGCACATATACCGCTAGGAGAGCTTGGGTATTCCAACCTGAGCTCGCCGCGAGAGTCCTGAACTCCACGGCATAATCAGCCACTGAGCAGCTACCTTGACGGAGCCGCAGAAGGGATGATGTCATGCCTCCCCCCGTGAGTGGATGGTCAAAGGTGCTCCTTAGTGCTGACACAAATGAATCCAGAGTGGGGTGGTCAGCTAATCTATTCTGCCATACTGCTGTGGCCCATGCTAGCACTCTTCCAGTTAAGAGAGAAATCATAAAGGCGATCTTCGCCCTTTCAGATGGGAACTGGGAGGGCTGCATTTCGAACACCAGTGAGCACTGCATTATAAAAGAATTACATTTCCCTGCATCTCCTGCATAGGGCTGGGGAGCGGGCAACCTTGTCTCAGCAGGGGTAGAGGGAGACTGAGTCATGGGCTGGGATTAGGGCGGTCAACCCACGGGTCGATCCTTGATCTGTATCCACTGGGGAAGTGGGTTGGGGCTGCAACATGGACTGAATCTGTGCAACCCGCTCAGACACACCCCGAATCTCTGAAAACATTGCCGCCAGAGCTTGCTCATGCTTCCCCAGAGCTGTGGCCTGACCGGCCACAATCTCCGCTATCCGTCCTAAATCCGCTGGTTCCGGTGTTGGTGCGGACATACTGTTATGGGGCTAGGCAATAAGCCCGCTCCCCAGCCCTATGCAGGAGATGCAGGGAAATGTAATTCTTTTAGCTGTTCTTAAGCTGTTCAATAAATGTCACGCAGGCCCTGCTTGCCCGAGAGGACAATATATATGGTTTGAGAGGAGCCAAGTGCGGAGACGGATCAAAAGACTCCGCCTAAAATGCAGCTGCCTAAGGCGGGATACGAACCGGAGAGGTTGTGAACCGCAAGCAGTGATGTTACCTACTGAGCTGATTTTATTGAATGGAATGTATGAGTGTTGCAGTGCTTGTGATACTGGATCGGGAAGCTCAAACCTAACGGCTGAACTCAAAGCGCCGCAGCGCGGCGGAAAAACACAAGTTAAAACTGGCCCTCCTTCTGGCCGAACTTAAAGGCACCAAATGAGACAAAATCTCTAACTTAAGATGGCAGAACCTCTATCTGGGAGTGAGGACTCTCAGTCTGTCCTCCTCGTTAGTTTTGTGCTACTTCCTCTTTAATCCTGAGCTCCCTTTTCTTTCTTTCCCTCAATAAATTTCTCTCCCTTTCCTTTTCTTTCTAAACATAAATATTTTTAAATTTTATTTCTCTTCTCACTTCTTTTTCTTTTTACATGTCAAAATCACCAATCAGAGTAGCGTGGCGCTGCTCTGTTACCTGGCACAGATCTATGTCCGCACGCAGAGTGAGACAATCAGAGGGCTTATATAGAGGCGCGGCCAGGTGCTGCACGTTTACGCTGATTACCTTGTTGAGATCGCCGCGCTATAAAAGCCCGTGAAGGTGGCCGCGGATCTGCCTGAGAAGGCACCTGCCGCGTTACAATATAGGCCTCATCATAGCACAGTGACATTGCTGGTTAAAGTGGTAACTGACCTACTACTAGCTTCTGATCAGGGTTGTGTCTCCTTGCTTGTGTTGATTGACCTTAGTGCAGCTTTTGATACATTGATCATGCTATTCTCCTTGATAGACTAGAAAATGTAGTAGGCATTAATGGAACGGCCTTCTCCTGGCTCAGGTCTTAGTTGACTGATTGTTATCAGTTTGTAGATGTAAACGGTGACTTCTCTAATGCATACTAAGGTAAAGTTTGGTGTTCTGCAAGGTTCTGTTTTAGGCCCACTACTCTTTTCTTTATATATGCTACCTCTGGGCAAAATTATTCATAAGCATGGTATTAGCATCCACTGTTATGCTGATGACACACAGTTGTTTGTTTCATCAAAGCCAGGTGACAGACACCAGCTTAATAAAGTTGAGGAATGTGTAGAGGACGTTAGACACTGGAAGCTTATTAACTTTCTTTTACTTAATTCTGAAAAGACAGAAGTACTTGTACTAGGACTATATGCAGCTAGAAGTAAGCTTTCTGATTACATAATAACTCTGGATGACCTTTTTGTTTGATCATGTGCAGAAGTAAAAGACTTTGGTGTGATTATTGACTCCAGTCTTTCATTTGAAGCTCATGTAGATAATATTACTAGGATAGCCTTCTTTCATCTCAGAAATATTGTTAAGATAAAAAATATAATGTCATACACAATGCAGAAAAATTTGTTCATGCTTTTTTACCTCTAGGTTGGAGTATTGTAAAGCATTGCTGTCTGGATGTTCCAGTAGGTGCATAAACAAGCTCCAGTTAGTCCAGAATGCAGCAGTGAGAGTCCTTTCTAGAACCAGAAGATATGATCACATCACCCCATCTTATTGACACTGCATTGGCTCCCAATCAAATTTCATATTGATTATAAAATACTACTATTGACCTAAAAATTACTGAATGGTCTCACGCCTCAGTACCTGAGCGAACTTTTGTTTTTTTTTACTGTCCACCATGCCTACTTTGATCAAATGGTGCAGGCTATTTGTTGGTACCTCGAATACAGCTGGGGGTAGAGCTTTCTCTTACAAAGCGCCACAGTTATGGAACAGCCTTCCAATTAGTGTTTGGGGCTCAGACACAGTCTCACTGTTTAAGTCTGGGCTGAAAACTTTTTTAGTCAAGCCCTTTGTGAATAGTTTTTTTGCATCTTCTTACAGCCCTGCGGTTTTAATTGCATCTTCTTACAGCCCTGCAGTTTTACTGTTTTGTTAGTTGCTTAGTTAATTACTTAGTTTTTTTAGTGTTATTATTATAGTTAGAGTTATATATTTTTCCATTCTTATTTTTTTTTGTCTTTTTTGGAACTTGCCTAATTACTCTGTTTAATTAGAAAAAAAGATGATCAGTTCTTGTTACAATCTTGCAGACTGTTTTGTTGGTCTAGCCAGTATAGTCAATTCACCCCATCACTGAATAGTTTATGAATCCTACAGTTTTCCCTCATGTGGTCTATTCGTTTTTTTTCTTAATTTCCCTTTTTTAGTTTTTTTTTTCCAGATAGCCCTCCTTGTACATTTTCAGCAGTGGTGTAATAATCAAACTAAGCATGCTGAAGGAAGTCACGAAGGGTGCCACATTACGATAAAGTAACACCCAGTGTATTTGTACCACAGTAAAAATGCTAAGGAATCCCTGAGGAACATAGGTTGCCAGGTTTATAAGCAAAACTGAAAAGATCATATTAAAGGCATTCTTCTTCTGTAGGTTCCTGACATCTCTACCTGTCCATGTTGTGATATGTGTACCTCCTGGCCCTGGGTGTTTCAGAGCACACAACAAAGACACACAGCAGAATGAAATCACAGCCAATGCCACGATGAATAGTTGAAAATAGGATGAGTGAATGTCAGGAAATAGACCTCATACAGACCGTATCCTAAAGCCATTAACCAAGCTGCAGCAACTGCTGCAATTCTATAATTTATGCCTTTATATTTCAAGAATGTTACTGGATGAAGCACTGCAAAGTATTGTTCAATACAAATGCAGGTTTGTATCAGCGGCCTTCCAGTCCAGGACAGACCAAAAATGAAGCCGGTCACTAGTAACAAATTGTTATTTTTGAATATAAACTCATTCAGTATTTCAGTAGCACATTCTGTGCAGGAAAGAAGCTCCATTATAGTGTGATTCAGAAGGAAAACTTGAGTTTGTTTGCTTTTGCCATCAAAACTAAGATACAACCAGAGACAACACAAATGAGCTGGTGTTCCCACAAGGATACAAACTGACATGATAAAGTAGGAGGAAATAAGTCCATAATCTGGTTCAACATGCATTAAATCCAAATGGAGTCACCAAAGTGGAATTTATGATTTCTTCAGATGTGTTGGCCGTCCTGTATCATTCCTCCCCTGCAGAGACAACAAAGCAGAAAGTAAGTCATACAAGAAAAAAATTTTAAAGGCTCTCTCCTTTAAAAAAAACAACAAAAAAAACAATATATGCCTTTACATTCCTTTTAGCTTTTGGTTCATGTTGACATGATCGCAGCACATAACTGCTGCGGATTTGTCAGCTGCACATTACTGCTGTGTATCTCCCATTGTACCACATCACAAAGGTCAAAGTCAAAGTCACTTACATCAAAGTTTTTCCCCATTAGCTGAAGCTCTTGACCTGTATGATTTTATGCATCATGCGACTGCTAAATAATTGGTTGTTTGGATAAAGGAGCAGGTGTACTGGTGTTCCTAATAAAGTGGACAGTGAGTGTATATTGCTATGTTCGCATACTTTACAATCAATTTTATTCATATTATTCCACAGCAATTTGCTAACAATTTTTTAAGATATTAAAAAAATGACAAGTCATATGGTTGATCCATTTATAGTTACATATAACGTTCATGAAACAAATTAGTTCCAGTTATCAATATTTCATAACAGCTATAAACAATTGTTCCTCCATCTTTTTCTATCTTTTCTGAGGTTAATAAGCCAAAGAATATGGCTTGTCTTACTACCTGAAGGCTTTTCCATTTCAGACAGCTTAAAGTTACAGCTTTTACCTGTGACTGTTACAAAGCACTGACACTGGAGACTCCTTTCAAAAATGCTAAATAAATGTCTCCTCACAGATACTTCACCAGATCTGTGCAGAACAGTTACACGTTTTTAAAATCTGTTTATACTGACCTTCCACTGTACAGGCCCCTGTGTTACTGTAGAAATAACCAAGTGCATTAATATAAACCTGTAATTACTCTGTCAGTCAGCACTACCGTTAGATCTGCTGTTAAAGAAAATGAATCCACACCTTCTGACCAATCATAGTCAAGAATTCAACAATGCTGTGGTATAATAAACGTATTTTTAAAAGAATGCTGTCTTACCTGTGGCAATATTTATGTGCTGCAGAGATCTGAGTGTTTCTGTAAAATACGGATAATTTGGAAGCAATAAAGGTGGATCACATTTGCTTAACAAATAATGTTGTTCAATGTTTTTATTGTGAACTTGATGCTCCTCATACTGAGCACATGAAAGGCTCAAAAGCAAATTATTATTTGGTGATGGCAGACCATTACACGTGTCTAACCCAACAGTTAACAAAAACAATATGTCCCTAACCATCAGTGAAATCATCATTATGCAAAGCCTATAGTGTTTCAACAACCTATTAGCTTTTGTTAAAAGGTACTTGGGCATGAAAAAAGATAAAAATTGTACAACATTGTTTTTATAATAAATCAAAACATAAATCACTAGATACAGAACATAGTGAAAATAAGATCACCAGAAATAACCAGTAGACTCAATAACCATCAACATGCAAAGCTTTGCAAACACATGATTCAAACCATTAAGGATTTATGCATGGGGTAGTGTTGCCGCCTCACAGCTCCAGGGTCCCCAGTTCGTTCCTGAGCTCTGGTTACTCTCAGTTTCACATGTTCTCCCTGTGTTCGAATTTCATCCCGCCATATTCTCCAGGTCTCCCTTCACTTCCCAAAAACATGCCGATAGGTGGATTTGGCGATGATAATTTGCCACTAGGTATGAACAAGCATATGAATATGTGTGTGCTAGTACCCTGCAATGGACTGGCGTCCAATCCAGGATGAATTCTCCCTAGTGTTCCAGGATAAAGTGCTTACTAAAGATTAATGGAGGAATTGACAAGGGCATGAACATGAAACAGGAGTCAATACTCCTGTGAGGTATGGGCAAACATTTTACAAGGCCTTAGATGGTAGATACATAAATCGACACAGTTGTATCTCATTCAAATGGGCAGGTTGGAAAAGTAATTAACTCTTGTAAGTTTTTTTTAAAAAATTGTTGCTATTTGACAGAAATATACCAATGATCCATTGACTTTCTCACCTTTCTAGATTTTTGCACAATCGTGGGGCAGAGCGCACACTGCCCCACTTAGCTTCCATAGAGTTGTTGTTCCACCTAGTGGTTAAAAATGGGAACTGCAACAACTGCTACTGGAAGCCTGTGTGCACAAATACTTCTGCATTCTTCTTAGTATGACTACTATATTTCACAATCTTTCACTACACTCACAAGAGCAATCTTTTACAGTCAGTATCTGCAAGAACTCCTGGAAATATGATATCAGTGAGGTTCATAGGATATGTAAGAATACTAGCAAAGGCTTCAAACTGTATGCTTTGTCATACATACACAACAGTGGCAGCTGGTGGTTTTTAAATTAATGTGTCTGTTATTGCAGTGTATGCTGTCTCCACCAATGTCCTCTTATTATTCAGATATTATTATATTGTAATTACTAGTAATTACTAGACTTTTATGAAGTAGCCACAATAAAACTAACAGGAAAGATGTATAGTTTTAGAGGGAGGAATTTGAGTATGGACATGCCAAAGGGCCTTAGGAGTTTAAAAGGATCATACAATAAATGTCTATTCCAGATAAACACACTGTAGTACACAGTCAGTAAACAAAATGTTTTATTCTGATTTTATTTTTGCACATATTGATGTTTTACTAAAAATAGAGAAACTTTCTGAATTATTAATTATATAATTCTGATAATTATCTACACTTTTTTTGGAACATACAGGTTTTCAGGTATTGCATTAAACATTTGTAAGCAGTTAACAGGCTGCTCTAACAGCAGTGTACAACCACGTATTATATAGCTCACTTAAAACAGAACAGGATGCTACAATTTATATTTCAAGTTCCACTTCTGATTCTGATTGTGAGAGGTGTTGAATTTCCTTTTGATTATTTCAACTGTTAAGGATATAAACTGTTAAGGAGATTATGAAGTAAACAATATTACATCGAAGCAATAGCCCAGGTAGTTTTGCAAGATAAGGAAAGAAAACAACAACAACAACAACAACAACAACAACAACAACACATTGGAATCTCTCCATTTCCCCCTGAGACAGGTGTAGGTATTTGAATGCTCTGTTCTGCTGCTTTATTGGACGTAACTGAGTATGTTTAACACTTTAGCATGTTTTCCAACAGGACTGGTCGATGTTAATTAGATAATCAAACATTGAAACCAACATGATCTCCCTCAAACCTACATCTCTTTGTAGAACATTCAAACCTACATCTCTCTGTAGAACATTCAAGCCTCACATTCAAGTGGATCTCACAATTCCACTCATGGTGTTACTTTAATTTCCTTTAGACACTTCTGACGACCTTCCTTGTACAGTTTCAGCAATGGTGTAATAATCACACCAAAAATATTTAAAGAAGTAATAAAAGGAACAATATTACATTCAAACAATAGCACATCTACTCCAGTACCACTAAAAATGATAAGTAATGCCTGAGGAAGGTAGGTGAACAGAATTAGAAGCAATGCTGAAAATATAGTATTAAAGGCATTTCTCTTCTGTTGGTTCCCTACATCTCTACCAGTCTGCTTCGTGATATGTGTATCTCCTGGCCCTGGGTGTTTCAGAGCACACAACACAGACACACAGCAGAATGAAATCACAGCAAGTGCTATGATGAATACAAAAGTATAAATACAGTCAGGGAAAATCATTGCTTTGATCTCATATACACCATATGCAAAGGCCATCAGCCAAGCTGCTACAGCTGCTGCAAGTCTGTACTTTATACCCTTATATCTCAAGAATGTTACTGGATGAAGCACTGCCAAGTATTGTTCAATACAAATGCAGGTTTGTAACAGTGGTCTTCCAGTCCAGGACAGGCCAAATAAGAAATACAACACATACCACAATATGTCATTTTTGAAAATAAACATGTTCAGTGTTTCTATACCACACTCCAGACAGTAGATGAGCTCCATAATTGTGTGATTCAGAAGAAATACCTGAGTTTCTTTGATTTTCTGTTCAGTACAAAAATTGAACCAGAGACACCATAAATGGGCTGGAGTACCAAGTAAGAAGCAAAGTGCCATGATCAAGTAGCAGAAAATGAATCCAAAATGGTTTCCCTTTAAACAGTCCTCAAATGTCTCTGAAGATAAAAAATCTAGAGTGGAATTTACAAACTCTTCAGATGTGTTAGCCATTCTGTATTAACTCTGTTCTGCAAAGGGAAAACAAGGAAATGTGTGAAAACTTACAAAATTAGTACATGAAAAGGCTTTGGGATAAG
The DNA here is from genome assembly GCF_027358585.1 of Pangasianodon hypophthalmus. Taxonomy (NCBI): domain Eukaryota; kingdom Metazoa; phylum Chordata; class Actinopteri; order Siluriformes; family Pangasiidae; genus Pangasianodon; species Pangasianodon hypophthalmus. Next base: position 8,600,822 of record NC_069712.1, read on the forward strand.
GTTTTTCTTACAGAAACTAAAATTAAGCATTCATATGCAAAATACAAATAAGAACCTAAACAACACAAAATAACAGGAACCCAAAAGGTATAAAAATGTTTTCTGTGTCATATATTTGTATCAGTGGTTCCAAAAGGTCAGCAGATACAGAAAGAAAAGAAATAAAACCAGCTTCCTACATCTGTATATGTTATTTCATGTACATTATACATATCTATTAGTGCAGAATAAAAAAACACACAATGTATTTTTATAACCCTAGTTATTCACATTTTGAAACATGTATACTTAAAAGAAATTTTAAAAAAGTTTTACCTGTGGACTGATGCAAAACGTCCTGCAAAATAGCAAGATTTCAAAGAAATTAAATCAGATCACATTTGCCATTCAAATAGTGCTCTTTTAAAGCCCTATTTAAAGACTACTTTTGTGTTGAAAAGGCACACTTCATATGTCACATAATGTTGGAAAATTCTCATAGCAAATCGTGGTCCACTTCTCCATGCCAAGATTTTAAGCTCCTTATATTCTTAAGCATATGCTGCTAAATTGGGTCGAGATCTGGTGACTTTCAATTCTGTCATATGACTGTCATGGCTTGCATCATTTTTCATTCTCATCAAACCATTCAGTGAGCTGTCATGCCCTATGGATGGGGTGGAGTCATCCTGTAAGAGAACACTCCCATCAGGATAGAAATGTTTCATTATAGGATAAGAATGAACAGTCAGGAAAAGTTTGATTTGCAGTGATGCTTCTCTAAGACAGGGGTATCAAACCCAAACTCTGCCAGGGTCACAGAATTTTGTGAGCCTTTGAAGGGCCATAATGAAACACTATTCATTTTTTAATGTATTTTTACATTACACTCCATTAAATGTTCGTTTTTTTTTTTTTTTTTTTTTTTTACATACGGTTGTATGCAAAATCTTTAGCAAACTACATGTTTTATTGGTTTTTTAAATTCAAAACATGCACCCACAGCCACTTAAAAAAATAATCATGTGCAGAAGTAAAAGACTTTGGTGTGATTATTGACTCCAATCTTTCATTTGAAGCTCATGTAGATAATATTACTAGGATAGCCTTCTTTCGTCTCAGAAATATTGCTAAAATAAAAAATATAATGTCATACACAATGCAGAAAAATTTGTTCATGCTTTTTTACCTCTAGGTTGGAGTATTGTAAAGCATTGCTGTCTGGATGTTCCAGTAGGTGCATAAACAAGCTCCAGTTAGTCCAGAATGCAGCAGTGAGAGTCCTTTCTAGAACCAGAAGATATGATCACATCACCCCATCTTATTGACACTGCATTGGCTCCCAATCAAATTTCGTATTGATTATAAAATACAACTATTGACCTAAAAATTACTGAATGGTCTCACGCCTCAGTACCTGAGCAAACTTTTGTTTTTTTTACTGTCCACCATGCCTACTTTGATCAAATGGTGCAGGCTATTTGTTGGTACCTCGAATACAGCAGGGGTAGAGCTTTCTCTTTCAAAGCCCCACAGTTATGGAACAGCCTTCCAATTAGTGTTTGGGGCTCAGACACAGTCTCACTGTTTAAGTCTGGGCTGAAAACATACTTTTTTAGTCAAGCCCTTTGTTTTTTCTTAGGTAAAGGAGCAGATCTGGAGGGTTCACAGGCATAGAGTGTTGTGGTGAACTGGGATGTTTGGATGCTGTCACCACCCCACTCTCACGTGTTCACTCAAGTTTGTTGATGGTGGAGTTGCTGGCTGCTGTATGTCCCTCATGTCTGTGTTACCTTCTGGCTCTCCCTTTTAGTTATGCTGTCACAGCTAGTCTTGCCGGAGTCCCTGCTTGCAATCTGCATGCAAAGTAACTTGTCCTTAACCATTACGGAACAAAAGCTTACCTAACAATCTCTCTCTCTCTCTCTCTTTCTGTCAAACTACACATGCTACTCCTGAGATACCAGTGATCCTGACCCCTTCTGCTCTCCAGACCTGCCTGATCCATCCTGATGCCCTACTTCTGGTATGAGTTCTCATCAGTTGGAGATCGCTCGCTGCTGCTGGGGGTGGCCCCACGTGGACAGCCTGAAGATCATTGGGATTGCAGGGGATTGTGTTGCTTGGGGGCCAAGGAGATGGCTTGGGGATCTCATATGGGGAGATGTGTTGTGGTGGCTTTGGGGCTGAGGCTACCACGAGCAGATTTGCACTCAGGTCTCCATCAGTGGACACTGGATAGGTTCAAAAAACCAGACTTCACGTGAAAACTGATGAATTTACTGGTTGCAAAATTGCACTATTTGTCCATGTAGTACACAGTTATAGAAGGGATTTATTTATAATTGCACTATCCATTGCACCCAGATGAGGATTGGTTCCCTTTTGAGTCTGGTTCCTCTCAAGGTTTCTTCCTCATATCCTATCAGGGAGTTTTTCCTTGCCACCATTGCCTCTGGCTTGCTTATTAGGGATAAATTCACACATTTACAATTTATTTTGATTGAATTTGAATGTATTTATTTCTCTAAAGCTGCTTTGTGATAATGTCTATTGTTAAAAGTGCTATACAAATAAAATTTAATTGAATTAAATTGTTTCTATACTTTGGTATCCTGGAGGACAGTGATAGAGGCATGCAATTCAAATCACAAGTAATGGAAAAGTAATGGAAAAGTTGGGGGTAACCGTAAGCCTGACGTCAGTTATCATCCAGAGAGCAACGGACAAGTGGAGAGGACTAACCAGGAAATAGGTCACTTTCTTTGAACATTCTGTGCAGAAAATCAAGGAGATTGGGCCCAATTCCTTGCATGGGCAGAATATGCACAGAACTCTCTAAGACACACAGATACACAATTAACACCATTTCAGTGTGTGCTCAGTTTCCAGATACATTGGACCCTACAAGATTTTGGAACAAGTCAATGAAGTCACCCATAAACTTTAACTTACCCCAACATTGCCACATTGCCCCTTCCTTCCGTGTTTCGCGTCTGAAACCAATCGTGTAAGGACCTCTGGCTACCAACATTCCCTCAACAACCCTCCCAGGACTGCTTGAGATTGAAGGTCAACAAGCTTACCGGGTAAAATCCATACTCAATTCCCACTGTAGAAGAGGTAAACTTGAGTATCTCCTTGAATGAGAAGCGTTTGGTCCAGAAGAACACTGCTGGATCCATAGAGAACTCAGTTTTGCAGGACACACCTCACCCTACTAATATGGCCGACAAAGGCTACACTTCCCAACACACAGGAACTTTGGCACTTTCATACTCACCTGACTTCTAATCACACACACCTGTACATTTCTTGTATATTGCTGTTCTGTTTTTTGATCTTGTTTTCATTCACGTTTCTATCCTTTGGTTTTGCCCTTATTGTACTTTTTGCACATCACCTGATCCTTTCCCTATTTATTGGCTATGATTCTGCCTGTCAATTTGGATTTGCTTATCTGTGAACTGTTTAATAAAATACTCTCCTGGCAATTGCAACCGCTTCGGCTTATCTGCTGTGACAGTCAGAAAGGCAAATCAAAACCCTCAGGAAGGCTTAGCTGACAGAGTGTTAGTGTACTGTTTTACTATGCCCTATTCTACAAGCATTTTGTAAAGAATAGTGAGAGAAAAAATAATTAAACAAAAAAAGAAAGTCTGGCTACAAAAAGCATTTACAAGCTGTGATATCTACCAAAACTTAATACCGACTTAGTAGGGTGTCCAAAGGTTTGCAGATACTGCAATTACTATTTTTTTCTATTTTAAAAAAAAAAAAAATTGATCAAAACTGTGCAGTAAAATTTCCAGAATTTTTTAATTGTTTGCTGCAGAGGTTGTGTACTCCTTCTCACTTCAAAAATCAACAAATTGTATTCTGCCTTTTGGCCACCTGATGGCGATCCTGAGGACTTTCTATTAGAGCTCCAGACTAGTTAATGTGTTTCAGCTGTGTGTCATTTTCCTGTTAGAGTCTTTGCCTTGGTTTTAGCCTTGTGTAAGTCTCTGCCCTGCTCTTCTGCTTTTTGTCATGTTTGACTACCTTGCTAGTTTTTTTATGGACTGTGACTGATAAAATCCTGCCTTGGATCTTTGCCCTGTTTTTGTATTTTGTTGGAATTTTTGCCCTAGCTTTTGTGTTTTATTTTTTGATGTCTTCTGAGTGTTGCATTGTTTGAGTTTTTGCTTGCCTGTTTTTTCCCTTTTTTTCCTTTTGGATTTTTGCCTTTTGCTACTAGTCACCCTGCTGACATTCCTTGTCATTTTTGCTCTTCCCCTATTAAACCATTCAACCTACTCCTATACTAGCCTCTGGTTTTGGGCCCTCTCATCTGTCTTTAGCTCCATCAGTAGAGCATTTGACCTGTACCCAGAGATCCTGGGTTCAAATCCCACTCTGGTCCTGACAAAAATGTAATTTGGCCAGAGATGCCCTGTTTTTCGCACACAACTGTATTTGAAGGTCTGTAAATGGGATGATACGTTGTAGGATTTGGATGTAATCACTGAGTCAGACTAAAGGCCAATACCCAACTCATTTCTGAATTTTTTTTTACACCCAGGTCAGACTTACATCAAACACAGCAAATACAGTAGGTGTCCATTTTAACCAGAGCGTCAGCACAGTAAGGTGTAAGCCCGTACACATTGTACACACTACAGGTCTGCTGTGGATAATGAGAAAATGTATATTGTAGGATGCTACCAGCTGAGTCAGCATTATTTTTGCATGTCTCAGCAGGCTGAATGAAATGAGACAGCAGGCTGTGTTTGGCCTGCAGGTCTTGAGTGCTCTAAGGGGACAAGTGGACCTAAACCATGCCAGTAAAATAGAAATTCTTACAGCATAACAGAGCCACCTGCTTTTCCTTTAATTGGTCATCTGTCTATACAGAAACTGTTCCAATATTACAATGGAGTGGCAGTTACCACCTCAAAGTTGATTATTTTCTAATAACATTGTGTCACAAGGTGTTTTATTCCTCTTATACCACAGCAATATTCATACTTTTTAAAAATCAGTTTATAGTTACATTTAGTGATATAGAACATAATTCCCCATATCATTTATGATACAGGTGCTATAAACAGTCATTCCCTCATCAGCCTCTTCTTTTTTCTCTTTCTTGAAGTTAATAAGACACAAGAAACGCAGAAAAAACATTCTAGAGCACAACACAAACTGAATCATTAAATTAATTTTTCAACAGCAAAACATACCTCTCCATTTCCTCCTGATAGGTGTAGGTAATTGAATGCTTTGTTATTGGTCCTACCTCAGTATGTGTAACACTTAATATTTTCCAACAAGACTGGTTAAGGTTAATTGGATAATCAAACTTTTAAACCAATGAGATCACCCTCAAATCTCTTTGCAGAACATTCAAGTCTCACATTCAACTGGAACTGGAAATAATTTTGATACTGTTTTGATACTGTAGACATTTCTGATCACTTTACTTGTACATGTACAAAACAACTGCAACTTGTTTGATTTTCCATTTAATTCAAAAATAGAACCAGAGACACCACAGTACTTGGGCTGGAGTAGTGCCATGATCAAGCAGCCAAAAATAAATCGAAAATGATTTCCATTTAAACAGTTCCCAAACGTTCGTTGAGATTTAAAAAAAAAAATGTAGAGTGGAATTTATGAACTGTTCAGATGTGTTAGCCATTCTGTATTAACTGTGTGCAGTATAGGGAAAATGTCTGAAAACTTACAAAATTAGTACGTGAAAAGGTTTTCTAACAGAAATGAAAATAAAATATGCATATGTAAAATACAATTACGGTAAGAACCTAAAATGAATTTAAAAAAAAAAAAAAGTTTTTGTGCAATATAGTGTATGTGTAGAACATTTTCATCAGCAGATATCAGAAAGTATAAAAGGAAACAATCTTTGAAAAGTGAATCATCTTCCTACATCTATGTGTATGGTGATGTTGCATACATTACACAGCTATCAGTGACAGGTTAAATGAAATGCATGAAGTATTTCTCTAACACTACCTATTCACATTTTACAGAACATATACTTAAAATTAGTAAAGAAGTTTTAAAACATTTTACCTGTGAACATATGAAGACTTCCAGTAGTTGCTGCATGACAGCAAGACTTCATGCAATGAAATCAGCTTATGTGTGCTATTCAAATCATGTTGTTCTACAGACTGCTTTTGTGTTGAACAGGTGCACCTTCTATATATCACCTATTCAAATATATATTCACTAATTTCCTCCTGAACTGTTGGCACCTTTCATCACAATGAGTAGATAAAATGAATAACCCATGCAATAAGTGATATTATGAACTCAAACCTACATGAACATTATATAGTTTTTTTGTTTGTTTGTTTTCAAAACCGCAAATACATGCAGTATTATGTACTGTAAGCATGAAAAAATTATATTTTGGAAAGACTGTATGAGATTAGTATGACAATCAGTTGAGAAAAGCAACATTATGGTTGATGATAGCAAATAACAAACAAAGAAAAGAAAAGGGAAAAAGAAATACTTTCAAACATGACTAATTAAGGTTAGCCCAACACAACCTCTTATCACGTACGTATAAATCTTCATGATTCTGCAGGTGGCTTATTATGTGCATATTCATATGTCCAGTGGCTACTTTTATTTACCACTGCTCCTCTTTTATTACTTAGCTACTTTCATCCTATGTGACCTTATCTTTTTTTAAATTTTCTTTTTTTTTTCTGAACTTTCGGGTCCTCCAGAGCCACTCAGAGTAGTTCTTTGTAGAGTGAGGAATGTAATTCTGGGCATGCTGAGGTGTCTTGAAAGTTTGTAATGATCGTAAATGATAATTCCAGATTAACTACACACTGTAGTACAAGTCAATAAAGAAAATGCTTTATTTTGAAAACTGAAAAATATTCGACAGATTTTGTTTTAGCATATGTTGATGTTTTTCTGCTTATATAGATACTTTCTGTCTGTATAATTAACTATAATTTTTGGAAAAATATACATAGGTTTGCAGGTAATGCATTAAATATATACAGTTAAAAGACGTAACAGTTTAACTGGCTGCTCTAACACCACTATACAACCATTTAAGTTTTCTATTAATTATTTTAGCATTTTAGATTATCCTACCTGTATAATTTCAGTGATAAACATTACATTCATAAAGTGGTCATAAAGGGAACAATATTGCACTGCAGAAATGACCCATTTTTTATCACAGTAAAAATTATTTTTAAACGGTAATGCCTGAGGAAGGTAGAGTAACAGGATTACAAGCAATGCTGAAAAGATCATGATAAAGACATTGCTTTTCTTTTGGGTCCCTACATCTCCTAGATTAGAAAACAACAATAACAACAACAGCAGCAGCAGCACATTAATATCATTCCATTTTCTCTTGACAGTTTCAGGTATTCGGATGCTCCTTTGTGATGTGTTACTGGTCCTAACTGCATTTGTATATCTTATTATAATTTAATTAAACAATTTATTTACTTTTTTTTTAGCATCTGAACTGGTCAAAATTAATTGGATAATCAAACAATAAAAACCAAGCTGATCACCCCAAACACATCTCTTTGCAGAATGTTCAGTTCTCTAGCAGATTCCACTCATGCAGTTTTTAATGTCTATTTAATAGTTTAGACATTTTAAAATGACCTTCCTTGTACAGTTTCAGCAATGGTGGAATAATCACACCAAAAACATTTAAAGAAGCAAGAAAAGGAACAATATTACATTCAAACAATAACTGATCTACTCTAGTACCAGTAAAAATGATAAGTAATGCCTGAGGAAGGTAGGTGAACAGAATTAGAAGCAATGCTGAAAATATAGTATTAAAGGCATTTCTCTTCTGTTGGTTCCCTACATCTCTACCAGTCTGCTTCGTGATATGTGTATCTCCTGGCCCTGGGTGTTTCAGAGCACACAACACAGACACACAGCAGAATGAAATCACAGCCAGTGCTATGATGAACACAAAAGTATAAATACAGTCAGGGAAAGTCATTGCTTTGATCTCATATACACCATATGCAAAGGCCATCAGCCAAGCTGCTATAGCTGCTGCAAGTCTGTACTTTATACCCTTATATCTCAAGAATGTTACTGGATGAAGGACGGCCAAGTATTGTTCAATACAAATGCAGGTTTGTAACAGTGGTCTTCCAGTCCAGGACAGGCCAAATAAGAAATATATCACATACCACAATATGTCATTTTTGAAAATAAACATGTTCAGTGTTTCTATACCACACTCCAGACAGTAGATGAGCTCCATAATTGTGTGATTCAGAAGAAATACCTGAGTTTCTTTGATTTTCTGTTCAGTACAAAAATTGAACCAGAGACACCATAAATGGGCTGGAGTACCAAGTAAGAAGCAAAGTGCCATGATCAAGTAGTAGAAAATGAATCCAAAATGGTTTCCCTTTAAACAGTCCTCAAATGTCTCTGAAGATAAAAAATCTAGAGTGGAATTTACAAACTCTTCAGATGTGTTAGCCATTCTGTATTAACTCTGTTCTGCAAAGGGAAAACAAGGAAATGTGTGAAAACTTACAAAATTAGTACATGAAAAGGCTTTGGGATAAGGTTTTTCTTACAGAAACTAAAATTAAGCATTCATATGCAAAATACAAATAAGAACCTAAATAACACAAAATAACAGGAACCCAAAAGGTATAAAAATGTTTTCTGTGTCATATATTTGTATCAGTGGTTCCAAAAGGTCAGCAGATACAGAAAGAAAAGAAATAAAACCAGCTTCCTACATCTGTATATGTTATTTCATGTACATTATACATATCTATTAGTGCAGAATAAAAAAACACACAATGTATTTTTATAACCCTAGTTATTCACATTTTGCAACATGTATGCTTAAAAGAAATTTTAAAAAAGTTTTACCTGTGGACTGATGCAAAACGTCCTGCAAAATAGCAAGATTTCAAAGAAATTAAATCAGATCACATTTGCCATTCAAATAGTGCTCTTTTAAAGCCCTATTTAAAGACTACTTTTGTGTTGAAAAGGCACACTTCATATGTCACATAATGTTGGAAAATTCTCATAGCAAATCGTGGTCCACTTCTCCATGCAAGAAGCTCCTTATATTCTTAAGCATATGCTGCTAAATTGGGTTGAGATCTGGTGACTGTCAATTCTGTCATATGACTGTCATGGCTTGCATCATTTTTCATTCTCATCAAACCATTCAGTGAGCTGTCATGCACTATGGTTGGGGTGGAGTCATCCTGTAAGAGAACACTCCCATCAGGATAGAAATGTTTCATTATAGGATAAGAATGAACAGTCAGGAAAAGTTTGATTTGCAGTGTTGCTTCTCTAAGACAGGGGTATCAAACTCAAACTCTGCCAGGGTCACAGAATTTTGTGAGCCTTTGAAGGGCCATAATGAAACACTATTAATTTTCTTATGTATTACATTCCATTAAATGTTCTTTTTCTGACAAACAGCTGTATGCAAACTCGCGCCCCTTGCCAAATGACATATTTTTTAGATTTTTAAATTCAAAAGTAGGAAACACAGCTGCTTAAAAAAAACAACTAATAAACATAATTTTATGCAAATATTAATGCACAATTACTTTATATTTGATGCATTTAAAAAATAGAAAAAAATAGTAATTGTGGCATGTGCAAAAGTTTGGACAGGTTTCCACTTGTAAAGTCTTAGAAATTAATTAACTTGTTAGGATATAACAAATCTAGAGTGTAATAAATTCTCTGACTCTTCAAACCTTGTGCTAACACTCAACCATGAGCTCCTCTAAGCAGCTGACTGAGGCTCTGAAAATGAACCTAATTGATGCCTACAAAACATAGGAAGTCTATAAAAAAGATATCAAAGTGCTTCCAGCGCACAATTTCCACTGTCAGAAACCTCCCATTAAAATGACAGTTCGAGGGGAAATCAAGGCAAAGTTTGGAAGAACAAGAAAACTCTCAGATAAAACTGTTCATATGCTGTCAGCAAGGCAAAACAAAACCCCCATATGCAAGAAGGTTTAGCTGACAAAGGAATGGTAGTGTCCTGTTCTACTGTGCCCTGTTCTACAAGCATTTTGCAAAGAATAGTGAGAAAAAATATAATTAAGCAAATAAGAAAGTCTCTTGGCTGGCTACAAAAAGCATTTGCAATTTGTGATATCTACCAAAGGGGATGTTCCTAAATACTGACTTTGTAGGGTGTCCAAACTTTTGCAGATTCCACAATTCCTTTTTTTTCTATTTTTTTAAATTCATCAAATATAAAGTAACTGTGCAGTAACATTTCCAGAATTTTTTAAGTGCTTGTTGCAGAGGTTGTGTACTTCTTTTCACTTCAAAAATCAACAAAATATGTAATTTGGCCAGAGATGCCCAAACTTTTGCATACAACTGTATTTGAAGGTCTGTACACTAGGTGATACATTTTAGGATTTGAATTTAATCATTGAGTCAGACTAAAGGCCAACACACAACACATTTCTGAATCCTTTTTTTTTTTTTTTTTTTTTTTTTTAGATCCAGGTCAGACTTGCATCAAGCACAGCAGATACAGTAGGTGTCCATTTTGACCGGGGTGTCAGCACAGTGAGATGTAAGCCCAAACACATTGTACATGCTGTACACACTACAGGTCTGCTGTGGATAGTGAGAAAAAGTTTAGTACAGGATACTACTATTTTTTGCATGAGCAGGCTGAATGAAACAAGACAGCGGGATGTGTTTGGCCTGCAGGTTTTGAGTTTGACACATGTGCTCTAAGGGGACAAATCATGCCAGTACAATACATGTTCCTACAGCATAACAGAGCCACCTGTTTTTCCTTTAATTGGTTGTCTGTCTGTATAGAAACTGTTCAAACTTTACTTCCTGTTTGGCAGGAATACACAATGGGATGGCAGTTACCACCTCAAAGTTTATTATTTTCTAATTTAATCGAATAACAAAGTGCTTTATTCCTCTTATACCGCAGATTATAGTTACATTTAGTGATGTAGAACATCCATTCACAAGTTAGTTCCTGATATCACTTATGTTATAGGAGCTATAAACAGTCATTCCCTCATCAGCATCTTCTTTTTTCTCTCTCTCTTGAAGTTAATAAGACAAAAGAAAGCAGCAAAAATCATTCTAAGAGGAACATCTGAAAAACCACAGCATAAACCAGCTCATTAAATGTTTAAAATAGTACAAAAGCAAAATATGTGTTCATAGTATACAGTATATAATTAAAAAATATAATGGAAAAGTGACCACTTGCTATATATATATATATATATATATATATATATATATATATATATATATAAAAATATATATATATATATATATAAAAATATATATATATATATATATATATATTACACACATACATATTTAATATTGTTTATGTTGATGTTATTCCAGTTCATCAGAATTTCTTACTAAGATATAGTAAAGCAAATGTATTTAGATTCATTATACAAAATGACTCAACTGCAGATGTATCAAAAATAAAATGCAATATTTTGTGATGCGAGCAAAAATTACAAAAGTATAAATTTTAATACTGTATCATCAATTGAGAAAAGTATCTTCTGGAGCATTATAGCAAATAACAGTATGTATCTTCATATTTGCTAAATTATTAACAGTAAAACAATTATTCCCTTGGCTTCTAAAATGCTACTGTACCATGAAAGTTACCCTGGTGTTATATTTTTGCCAGTATGTATGGATGAGAACACATAACACAAGATAACACATGGCATTGAGCTTCTTGCTAGCACAAAGATGAACAATGAAGAGTTTTATTAATCATGTGTAATCTTTTAAAAACAGTGTGAAAATTCAGTAACAATGCCACTGATACAGATTTTGAAACATGCTCCGTTGTTCATGAACTATCCATGAACAAGTAAAATGTGCTGTCTTATAGGTTCTATGTTTACCTCTTAATTTAATTGTTTTAAAAACAAACAAACAAACAAACAAACAGCAAAATTAACATGATCAACCCAAAATATATAGATTTCTTCACAGACAGATTTCTTCCATGAGGTGACTGTAACTTCCTGGCCCTGGGTGTTGCACAGCAGAATGAAATCACAGCCAATGTTATGATATGAACACAGACCTCACGGTCAGGGAAAGTGATTCTGGTGAGCTGAAAGAGACTGCAGCCAAGGAACATGCAGTAAAATGCTACATTCAAAAATGTTTTGTGCAATATACTGTGTATGCAGAAATTTTTCCTAAAATCAGCAGATATCAGAAAGTATAAAAGGAAACAATCTTTGAAAAGTGAATCATCTTCCTACATTTATGTGTATGGTGATGTTGCATACATTACACAGCTATCAGTGACAGATTAAATTAAATGCATGAAGTATTTCTCTAACACTACCTATTCACAATTTATAGCCCATATACTTAAAATTAGTAAAGAAGTTTTTAAAATGTTTTACCTGTGGACTGCCGCAAGAACAGCAAGACTTCATGCAATGAAATCAGCTCATGTGTGCTATTTAAATAGTGTTGAACAGGTGCATTTGTGTTGAACAGGTGCATTTTCTATATATCACCTATTCAAATATTTCAAAGTGAATATATTCGCTAATTCCCTCCTGAATTGTGGGCATAATTCATCACAATGAAAAGATAAAATTAATAACCCATGCACTAAATGATAATTTGAATGCTAACATACAAGCTATTTTTGCAATTTTTACAGGGTGCATTTCCAGTGTTCCTGAGATGGCCTCCGGATCCATAACCACTCTGACCAGGATAAATCACTTAATGAAGATAAACAAAAGAATGAATGAATATATCAAAAATTTTAGATTCGTAATGAAAAAGCTACAAATGCAAATAAACAACAACAACAATAACAACAACAACAACAGCACATTAATATCTCCGGCAGATTCCACTCATGCAGTCACTTTAATTTCCATTTTAATAGTTTCGACACTTAAAATTACCTTCCTTGTCTATTTTCTGCAATGGTGTAATAATCTCACCAAAAACATTTGTTAAGAAGTGATAAAGAGGAAAATATTGCATTCAAACAATAACATATCTACTCCAGTACCAGTAAAAATGGTAAGTAATCTGTGAAAGCCCACCTTTGCCGTTGACGCAAGGTATGGAGAGAGGCCCGTTCCACCCTGCTCCGCTCCACTGATTGCAACCGTTACCTGGCTGACCGTCATTGGGTTGCAGCACCTAACTATCAGCCAGGTCAAAGGATGTGGCTTTCAGCCAAGGACATCCCACTTAGGACGGATACCAAGAAACTCTCCACCCAGTACTTAGGCTCATTCACCATTGAGAGCATTATCAATCCCTCTGTCATCAAGCTCAAGCTCCCCAGATCCTTATATATCCACCCGTCCCTCCATGTCTCCCAACTAAAACCTGTCCATGTCAGCCCGCTGAGCCCTCCTTCTGACCCCCCTCCACCCACCCAGGTTGTGGACTATCACCCAGACTACACCGTCAGGAGGCTGCTGGATGTGCGCAGTAGGGGACGGGGGATGCAATATCTGGTGGACTGGGAGTGTACGGACTGGAGGAGCGGACCTGGGTACCCCGATCCTTTATCCTGGACCCATCTTTCATCTGTGAGTTCCAATGGGCTAATCCGGACAAGCCTGGTAGGTCCCGTGGAGGCTCCCGTTGAGAGTGGAGTACTGTCATGGTCCGGGCCAGAGCTCCTGCGTATTTCCCCTTCCCCATGGTGCTTCAACTGAGCATTTGCCTCTCATACTGCTGACCAGAGTTCAAATCCTGACCTTGACTGACACAAATGGTCCATTCCCATACTATCCCACCTCTTCAACCTGTTTAATCTGCTTCCTGTGTCTGTGTTCTGCTCTGTTATAGAAAATTAAACAACACCTGTGTGTGTGTATATATGTATATGTGTACATATACACCGATCAGCCATAACATTATGACCACCTGCCTAATATTGTGTTGGTCCCCCTTTTGCTGCCAAAACAGCCCTGATCTGTCAAGGCATGGACTCCACTAGATCCCTGAAGGTGTGCTGTGGTATCTGGCACAAAGACATTAACAGCAGATCCTTTAAGTCCTGTAAGTTGTGAGGTGGGGCCTTCATGGATTGGACTTGATGGCCAGCACACCCCACAGATGTTTGACTGGATTGAGATCTGGGGAATTTGGAGGCCAAGTCAACACCTTGAACTCTTTGTCATGTTCCTCGAACCATTCCTGAACAATTTTTACAGTGTGGCAGGGTGCATTATCCTGCCGAAAGAGGTCACTTCCATTAGGGTATACCGTTGCCATGAAGGGGTGTACCTGGTCTGCAACAATGTTTAGGTAGGTGGTATGTGTCAATATAGCATTCACATGAATGCTAGGACCGAAAGTTTCCCAGCAGAACATTGCCCAGAGCATCACACTGCCTCTGACAGCTTGCGTTCTTCCCATAGTGCATGCTGGTGCCATCTATTCCCCAGGTAAACAATGCACACGCACCCGGCCTTCCATATGATGTAAAAGAAAATGTGATTTATCAGACCAGGCCACCTTCTTCCATTGCTCTGTGGTCCAGTTCTGATGCTCACCTGTCCATTGTAGGCACTTTTGGCAGTGGACAGAGGTCAGCATGGGCACTCTGACAGGTCTGTGGCTACACAGCCCCATACGCAGCAAGCTGCGATACACTGTGTGTTCTGACACCTTTCTATCACAGCCAGCTTTAACTTTTCAGCAAATTTGTGCTACAATAGCTCTTCTGTGGGATCAGACCAGACGGACTAGCCTTCACTCCCCACATGCATCAGTGAGCCTTGGGCGCCCATGACCCTGTCGCTAGTTCACCGGTTGTCCTTCCTTGGACCACTTTTGGTAGGTACTATCCACTGCATACCGGGAACATCCCACAAGACCTGCCATTTTAAAGATACTCTGACCCAGTCATGTAGCCATCACAATTTGGCCGTTGTCAAAGTCTCTCTAATCTGTACGCTTGCCCATTTTTCATGTTTTCAACACATCAATTTCGAGAACTGACTGGTCACTTGCTGCCTAATATATCTCAACCCTTGACAGGTGCTATTGTAACAAGATAATCAATATTATTCACTTCACCTGTCAGTGGTCATAATGTTATGGCTGATCAGTGTATATATATATATATATATATATATATATATATATGTATATATATATATAGGAATGAACATCAATATGCTGTATAGTATATGAAATCTACAGTGGTGTAAATGGAATAGGCATCATGAACATTAAGCTACTTCCTATTCCTTTTCAACATATTTCATTTTTTTTTTCAGAATCTGTTGATAACACTAATATCTATAGTAACAAGTACTTCAAGTAGAAAAAGTACTTAAAGTTTTTTTTTCTGGTTATCAAAAGATTTTGAGAAAAATGCTTCAATTCACTGTCCATAGTGATGATGGCTCAAAATTCTTTGATTAGGAAGATGCACATTGTTTGTTCCCTTAAGCACCTTTACCATTTTCTGGAAATTGCAAGGTTGTTTGCCATTTCCATTAGGTTTCAATAGCAGCCAATCAAAGTTCTTCTTCTTCTTCTTCTTTTATAACCATCAAACTTGAAAGTAATTGAAACAACCAAGCATTCTATGCAAGCAAACTGAAAGTACCACCTTTTTTATTTAAATCTTTGAAACCTATATAACACACTTTATCAGCAAATCTATAAAAATGTAGGTAATACCATTCTAGACCTAGTTCAGGTTCATGAATACGAGAGACATTTGCAAAACCACAGCATGAATTCATGCTCATTAAATGGTTAAAATAGTACAAAAGCCATCATTTTTTTCACAGCACATACAAGTGAAAAATACAACGGAAAAATAAACATATGTTAAAAAGGACACCCATACAATCTGTTGAAACTCTGGACAATTATATATTGAAATGTTTTTAGATTCATGGTACAAAAAAGCCGTGAATGCAAATATGCAACATTTTGTATTGTGAGCATAAATATACTATATAATAATACATACTGTATAAAAATACAATATATATGGTAAAGACTATATGAGACTAATATTAAAACATCATCTATTGAGAAAATAAATATTATGGTGGATGATAGCTTACAACAGTAGGTATCTTTGTTAACAACTTAACAGCGAATCAGTTATGTTGCTTGGCTACCAAAATGTTACTGTAACATGAAAGTTACCCTGTATGGTTGAAAGCATAACACAACCACAAGATGACACAAGATAACACATGGCATCCTGCTCTACCTAGTTAACACAAAGTAAGAAAAAAAAGAAGATGAACATTATTAATCAGGTGTAATCTTTTAAATAGTTTTGATAGTTTTAGAAACATGCTGTGTTACTCATGAACGAAGCAAGGATTGGTCATAAGCATATTTAACAATGCATCTTTAATTTTAAAAGCATGTTTATTTTTAATGTAACTGGAATAAAAAAATCTAAAAAAAAGCATGATCAGCCAAACCTGTAGAAAGTTGAAGATTCTCAGAGTTCATGCTTTACTTTAATTTACTTTTGATAATTTATACATTTCTGATGACTTTCCTTGTACAGTTTCAGCAGTGGTGTAATAATCACACCAAAAACATTGAAAGAAGTCATAAAAGGAACAATATTACATGCAAACAATAACATATCTACTCCTGTACCAGTAAAAATGGTAAGTAATCCCTGAGGAATGTAGGAGAACAGGATTAGAAGCAATGCTGAAAATATAGTATTAAAAGCGTTTCTCTTCTGTTGGTTTCCTACATCTCTACCTGTCTGATGTCTGGTATGTGCATCTCCTGGCCCTGGGTGTTTCAGAGCATGCAACACAGACACACAGCAGAATGAAATCACAGCCAATGTTATGATGAACAGAGAGTTGATAAAAGGATCAGGGAAGGTCATTGCAGTGAGCTGGAACAGAGTGTATCCAAGTGACATGAACCAAACTGCTACAACTGCTGCAATCCTGTATTTTATACCTTTATATCTCAAGAATGTCACAGGATGAAGTACTGCCAAGTATTGTTCAATACAAATGCAGGTTTGTATCAGAGGCCTTCCACTCCAGGACAGAGACAGAACAAAATAAATCACTGTAGAAAATGTGTTATTTCTTAAAATAAATAAATTTAGTATTTGTGCAGCACACACTAAGCATAAGATGAGTTCTATTATAATGTGGTTCAGAAGAAACACGTGGGTTTGTTTGACTTTCCGCTCAATGCAAAAGTAGAACCAGAGACACCATGAATTGGCTGGAATACCAAGGAGGAAGCAAAATGTCATGAAACAGCATGAGAAAATAAATCCAGAATGAATTCCGTTTAGACACTCATTAAAACTAAGTGGAGTTGGAGGAATTAGAGTGGAATTGACGAACTCTTCAGATAAATTAATCATTCTGTTAAGAGAAAACAAAAGAAGGTGTGAAGTCTTACAAAATAAACATTAGGGCTAATGAGATGATGACAGAAACGTAAAAAAGAGTCCGTAAGGTTACTTTTTACTTCCTGCCATTTTGATCATCAATGCAAAAGTAGAACCACAGACACCATGAATTGGCTGGAGTACCAAGGAGGAAGTAAAATGTAATGCCCAGCAGAAGAAAATAAATCCAGAATGAATTCCTTTTAGTCACACAGTAAAACTAAATGGAGTTGGAGGAATTAGAGTGGAATTGATGAACTCTTCACATAAATTCATCATTCTGTAAAGAGAAAACAAAAGAAGGTGTTACAAAAAAAAAGTCTTACAAAAGAAACATTAGGGCTAATAAGATGATGACAGAAACTTAAAAAAGAGTCTGTAAGGTTACTTTTTACTTCCTGCCATTTTGATCATCTTGCATGTAATACCTAGAGATCAATGACATACTGAACACTGATACCTTGTTTAAAATTTTTTAAAAAGTTTTACCTGTGGGTTGATGTAAGAGTTCTAAGAGTTTTCTGTGCAACAGCGAGATTGCAAAGCAATGAGATTGGACCTTGTTTGAAATTCAAATTATCTTCCCAAATGAAAACATGACTTTTGTGTTGAACAGCCCTGACCTGTCACATTAAAACACATAGTAGAATTAATAATCTATTCAAATGTTTTTGACTTGTGTTTTGACATACCTTAAATGGAAATTGAATAAATTAATCACTAAGCAAGTTCAATCATGTTTATTTAAAGTTATTCCCCTTTTCATTTTATTTGACTGACTGGATTCTATGCTGGCATATTTCATTTAAAGTATGTATTAAGTTGGGAAGTTTTTTTAAATTCACACTTACAACCCCTGAGAGATGCTGGAGGCTCTGGTATGTGCCCTAGTGGTGAACGGCCGACATCCCGAGGCCACCGTTTCCCCGGCTCCCAGACCCACCAGGCAGCGGGGAGAGGAGGCCCATCAACCTCCCCAGTTATGGGACACCCCCCTGATGAGTCCATGCCTACCGAGCCAGACCCCGCCGTCACCACCTCCAGATTGGACAAGCCTTGGCTGGTCTGCTGCACCCTTCATAATGCGCCCACACCCCACTTGCCCATGATGCAGATCAGGGTCAACGGCCAGCCAGTCTCTGCCCTATTGGACTCCAGAAGCACGATCGCCCTCGCCCGCCCTTTGCTTCTCACCACCCCACCGACAGAAACGGGGACCCTGGTGGTCATGAGCATGCAAGGGGGTGTCCAGGAGGTACCAGCTGCTAGGGTCCACATGCAGATCCAGGCTGGGGCATGGCCCCTCCTCATGGGTCTCATCCCAGAACTCCCAGTACCCCTGCTCCTCGGGCAAGACTGGCTGGGCTTCCCCGCCACCCAAACTTCCAAAGGGCGGCAGTAGAGAAGACCGAAGACCATGCGGCTGAGGGTCCAGCGGGCCTGCCTGGCCCAGAGCAAGGGAGACACCCATCCTCTGGGCGGTCACCTGGGGTCCGCAACACTTTGGAAAAGCTGCGGGACCATTTCCACTGGCTGGGAATAGATGCAGAATTAGAGTTGTTCTGCCAGCAGTGACCCCAGTCCCAACAGAATGGCCCGCATCAGTCTGCTCCTGCTCCTTTAATCCCTCTCCCCATTAGAGGTGTCCCATTCAAGTGGATAGGCATGGATCTCGTGGGGCCGCTGCTGAAGTCTGCCCAGGGGCACAAGTACATCCTGGTCATAATGGACTACGCCACCTGATACCCTGAGGCAGTGCCACTTCGGAAGGCCACCTCTTGGAAAATCGCCCAAGAGCTCCTCCTCCTCTTCAGCTGGGTTGGAATCCCCAAGGACATCCTCACGGATGGGGGATCTGTGTCAGCTGTTGCAGGTGATGCACCTGAGGACGTCTGTCTACCACCCTCAGACAGATGAGCTGGTGGAGCATTTCAACCAAATCTTGAAAATGGTGCTTCAGAGGGTGGTAGATGAAGAGGGGAGGAACTGGGACCTTCTCCTCCCCGACGTCCTCTTCGCCATCCAGGAGACTCCTCAGGTGTCCACTGGCTTCACCCCCTTTGAGCTCCTCTTGGGACGGCGACTTAGGGGACTGCTGGACGTGGCCCGGGAGGTCTCGGAAGAGCAGCCCTCCACTCACCACTCCCTAATCGACTATGTGCAATAAATGCAGGAGCAAGTCAGGTCAAGTCAAGTGGAGTTTATTGTCATTTAAACCATATATAGCCAGTTAGTACATAGTGAAACGAAACAACATTTTTCCAAGGTGCTACATAAGACAAACACAGAACAACACAGAACTACAAGGGACTACATAATTTATACATAAAGTGCACAAGTGCAAACATATGCAGACAGCACAAGACAGTACAATGACTACTGGGACAGACAGTGGGCACAGTAAGTCCCAGTGCAGTGCCGACCAGTACACAGTTCTGTTTAAAAGTGAACCTAGTGACAATAGTGCAAAGAGTACAAGAATACAATACAAGTAGCTGAAATAGTGTAAACATAAGAGTAGCAACCTATGTACAGTATAATAAGTATTGTAGCAGCATAATGTAATGTGCAACAACTTGCAAAAATATTGCAAAGAGGATGGAGGATGCTCAGTTGAGTGTGTATATATGTATGTGTGTGTGTTCCTTCAGTCCAGTTTTTGAGTATTGAGGAGTCTGATGGCATGGGGGAAGAAACTATTGCACAGTCTGGCCGTGAGGGCTCGAGTGCTTCGGTACCATTTACCAGATGACAGGAGGGTGAAGAGTGTGTGAGAGGGGTGTGTGAGGTCATCCACAATGCTGGTGGCTTTGCAGATGCAGCGTGAGGTGTAAATGTCTGTGACGGAGGGAAGAGAGACCCCGATGATCTTCTCAGCTGTCCTCACTATCCGCTGAAGGGTCTTGCAATCCGAGACGGTGCAATTCCCAAACCAGGCACTGATGCAGCTGCACAGGATGCTCTCGATAGTCCCTCTGTAGAACATGGTGAGGATGGGGGCTGGGAGATGTGCTTTCCTCAGTCTTCTCAGAAAGTACAGGCGCTGCTGGGCTTTCTTAGTTATGGAACTGGTGTTGAGCGACCAGGAGAGGTTCTCCGCCAGGTGAACACCAAGAAATTTGGTGCTCCTGAAGATGAGGAGCCTCCGATGTTCAGCGGAGAGTGGTCATTCTGTACTCTTCTGAAGTCAACAACCATCTCTTTAGTTTTGTTCACATTTAGAGACAGGTTGTTGGCTCTGCACCAGTCCGTTAGCCACTGTACCTCCTCTCTGTATGCTGACTCGTCTGTGGGGACTCGACTGTGGGGCCCCAGTGCTCAGTGTTGTGGTGATGTCGCGTCCACAAAGTCCACAACTGCTGATGGAATTTAGGGAGCACTGACTTGAGGTTTGCATGGTTGAAATCTCCAGCAACAATAAACAGTCCATCAGGGTGTGAATTCTGCAGCTCTCTAATAGCCCCATACAATTCACAGAGCACGTCTTTAGCATTAGCACTGGGAGGAATGCACACACCGATTATAAAGACAGTGGTGAATTCCCGTGGTAAATAAAATGGTCTGCATCTAACAGTCACAAACTCCACCAGCAGTGAGCAGTAACTAGAAACTAGCACCGAGTTCTTGCACCATTCCGTGTTGATGTAAACACACAAGGCGCTGCCGTGAGCCTTACCGCACAGAGCTGTGTTTCTGTCGGCACGAAACTAGGCTAGCCCCTCTAGCTGAATGGCGGCATTCGGAACTCTGTTGCTGAGCCACGTCTTCATGAAAACAAAGATGCATCAGTCTCTAAACTCACGCCGCATAATTTGCTGGAGTCGAATGTAATCCAATTTATTGTCAAGGGAGCAGAGATTGGAGAGCAGGATGGACAGGAGAGCCGGCCGGCTAGAGTTTGGAGGAGGAAGTCAAAATCATGATAGCTTCATTGAAGAGTTCAACAGCCCCTGGTCCAGCCCCATCATCGTGGTACCCAAGCCTGATGGAAGCATCCGGCTGTGCAACAACTTCCGGTGTCTCTACCAGGTTTCGGACTTTGACAGCTACCCCCTCCCTAGGGTCGACGACCTGTTGGAGCAGCTGGGGAGGGCCTGGTTCACCTCCATATTGGACCTCACAAAAGGGTACTGGCAGGGGCCAAGCCAAAGACCGTGTTCTCCACCTCTGGCAGCCACTGGCAGTACCAGGTCCTCACCTTTGGCCTGCACAGGGCCCCCGTGACATTCCAGTGACTTATGGACATCGTCCTGCGGCCCCATTGCTTGTATGCCATCGCTTACATCAATGATGTCATAATCCATCCATGTGGTCCGACCACCATCTTAGGGAGGTCCTAGGAGAGCTCTGGGACTCCAGGCTGACTGCCAAACCCAAAAAAAATCACCTGGGGCTCACAGAGGCACAGTACCTGGGATATCACATCAGCTCATGATGCCACAAGAGAAGAAGGTGGAAGCCATCAGAGACTACCAGCGACTGAGCAGGCAGAAACAGGTATGTGCCTACTTGGAGTTGGCCGGGTATTGCAGACGTTTTGTGCCCAATTTCTCCTTGATTGTCTCTCCCCTCTCAGACCTCACAAAGAAAGACCAGCAGGTCCAGGTGCACTGGAGTCGGGAAGCTGAAGAGGTCTTCGAGACCCTGAAGCAGGCGCTGACCTGCTCTCCCATCCTTTAAAACCCTGACTTCAACCTTCCCTTCACCGTGCACACAGACGCGTTCGAGACAGGGCTGTGCTATCACAGACCTTCAAAAGGGAGGAGTACCCAGTCCTCTATGTCAGTCGGAAGCTGACCCCCGCTGAAAGAAAGTATGCCGATGTAGAGAGATAGGCCCTGGCCATCAAGTGGGTACAGTACTACCTGCCTGGCCGACCCTTCACCCTTGTCACTGACCATGCCCCCCTGCAGTCGATGGCCAGGGCTAAGGATTCCAATGCCTGGTTGACACAGTGGTTCCTCTCTCTAGAGGACTTTGACTTCAAGGTGCAACATTGGGTGGGAGCTCAGCATGGGAATGCTGACGGTCTGTCTCGCCGGTATGCACTCTGGGGTTGACATGCACTGGCAGGAGGCTCTGAGCTGAGGAGGGGTACTGTGACGATGGGCCGGCAGCCCGCGCACATAAACCAGCAAGCGCTTCTCACTCTACTGCCGCTGTGGTGCTGAAAGGACAGGGCCACTTCAGCACCACCCATGTTGTGGAGAGTACGGGAGCGAGTGGCTGCCGGGGGCAGAGTAATCAGGCATGGCTGGCAACCAATGAGGGCTACTTATGCTCTTCTCTCTGCATCTTGCAGACAACAAGCAGAATGACTCTCCCAGCACCCTCAGCAGTTCCAACCTGTGTGCCTGGCATCCGCAAAGCCCCTTGTGTCCCGCCGCTGCACTGCAACCTTTCCTGCGCTACTACCCGGCACCCCATTTACCCCACGTACCCTTCCTGCAAAGTCATTTGTGCACCTTACCTTTCTCTCCTGTGGTTCATGCTCATAAATGTATATATGGAGTAAATATTGATATACTGCATATATGGAATGTGGTATAAATGAAATGTGCATAATGAACATTAATCTATGCCCTATTCCCTTTCAAAGTATTTCTTGTTTTAATAAATCAGTTGATAACACTAAGCCCTTTAGTAGCAATTCCTTCACAATGCTTTTCTGTAGCTAATAAAAGACTTGCTTGCTGAGATAAAATACTGGCTGAATGATTTTACTGTCACTAGTGATGGTAATACAAAATTGTTTTATTATGAATGTGTACATTTTTTTAATCTTTTAACAATATGAGACAATAAGTTCTTCTTCTTCTTCTTCTTCTTCTTCTTCTTCTTCTTTTTCTTCTTTTTATGTAACCATCAGACATGAAAGTAATTGAGACGACCAAAAAATCTATGCAAGCAAACTGAAGATAACACCTTTTTTATGTGAATCTTTGAAACCTACATAGCACACTTTACCAGCAAATCTATAAAAAATGTACTTAATACCATTCTAGACCTAGTTCAGGTTCATGATTAAGAGAAACATCTGCAAAACCACAGCATGAATTCATGCTTATTAAATATTTAAAATATAGATTTTTTATTATTTACTTATTTATTTATTTATTTATTTATTTTTAAATAAATTTTTCATGGTACATACAACTGAAAAATACAGTGGAAAAAAATAAACACTTGTTAATGACAAAAATGACACCCATCCCTCCATATGATCTTGTTGAAACTCTGGATAACTATATATTGAAATGTTTTTAGATTCATGGTACAAAAAAGCTGTAAATGAAAATATCCAGAATTTTGATTTGCTAGCGTAAATATACTATATAATAATACATAAAAAAAATAGAATATATGTTGTAAAGACTATATGAGAGTAATACTAAACCATCATCAGTTGAGAAAAGAAATGTTATGGTGGATGATAACATACAACAGTAGGTATCTTTATAACAACTTAACAGCGAATCAGTTATTTTGCTTGGCTACCAAAATGCTATTGTAGCATGAAAGTTACGCTGTATGGTGAAAAGCATAACACAACCACAAGATCACACAAGATAACACATGGCATCCTGCTCTACCTAGTTAACACAAAGTAAGAAAAAAGAAAGAAAGAACATTATTAATCATATGTAATCTATAAAAAAAATTAAACATCCAGTAACATCTTTTGGAAACATGTTGTACTGCTCATGAATGAAGCAAGAAATGGTCTTAAGCATGTTTAACAATGCATGTTTAATTTTAAAAGCATGTTTCATTTTAATGTAACTGCAATAAAAAAATCTAAAAAAAAAATAAATAAATAAATAAATAATCAGCATGATCAGCCAAACCTGTAGAAAGTTGAAGATTCTCAGAGATCATCCAGTCACTTTAATTTTCTTTTGATACTTTACACATTTCTGATTACTTTCTTTGTACAGTTTCAGCAGTGGTGTAATAATCACACCAAAAAAATTGAAAGAAGTCATAAAAGGAACAATATTACATGCAAACAATAACATATCTACTCCTGTACCAGTAAAAATGGTAAGTAATGCCTGAGGAATGTAGGAGAACAGGATTAGAATCAATGCTGAAAATATAGTATTAAAGGCGTTTCTCTTCTGTTGGTTCCCTACATCTCTACCTGTCTGATTTCTGGTACGTGCATCTCCTGGCCCTGGGTGTTTCAGAGCACACAACACAGACACACAGCAGAATGAAATCACAGCCAATGTTATGATGAACAGAGAGTTGATAAAAGGATCAGGGAAAGCCATTGTGGTGAGCTGGAACAAAGTGTATCCAAGTGACATGAACCAAACTGCTACAACTGCTGCAATCCTGTATTTTATACCTTTATATCTCAAGAATGTCACAGGATGAAGTACTGCCAAGTATTGTTCAATACAAATGCAGGTTTGTATCAGAGGCCTTCCACTCCAGGACAGAGACAGAACAAAATAAATCACTATGAAGAATGTGCTATTTCTTAAAATAAATAAATTTAGTATTTGTGCAGCACACACTAAGCATAAGATGAGTTCTATTATAATGTGGTTCAGAAGAAACACATGGGTTTGTTTGACTTTCTGCTCAATGCAAAAATAGAACCAGAGACACCATGAATTGGCTGGAGTACCAAGGAGGAAGCAAAATGTCATGACACAGCAGAAGAAAATAAATCCAGAATGAATTCCGTTTAGACACTCATTAAAACTAAGTGGAGTTGGAGGAATTAGAGTGGAATTGACGAACTCTTCAGATAAATTAGACATTCTGTAAAGAGAAAACAAAAGAAGGTGTGAAGTCTTGCAAAATAAACATTAGGGCTAATGAGATGATGACAGAAGCGTAAAAAAGAGTCTGTAAGGTTACTTTTTACTTCCTGCTATTTTGATCATCTTGCATGTAATACCTAGAGATCAATGACATACTGAACACTGATACCTGGTTGAAGAAGTTTTAAAAAGTTTTACCTGTGGGCTGATGTAAGAGTTCTAAGAGTTTTCTGTGCAACAGCGAGATTGCAAAGCAATAAGATTGGACCTTGTTTGAAATTCAAATTATCTTCCCAAATGAAACATGACTTTTGTGTTGAACAGCCCTGACCTGTCACATTAAAACACATAGTAGAATTAATAATCTATTCAAATGTTTTTGACATGTGTTTTGACATACCTTAAATGGAAATTGACTAAATTAATCACTAAGCAAGTTCAATCACTTTTATTTAAAGTTATTCCCCTTTTCATTTTATTTCACTGATTGGATTCTATGCTGTTATCCTATGCTCTTATTTCATTTAAAGTAGGTATTAAGTTGGGAAGTTTTTTACATTCACATTTAGATCTTAAAAATGTACTGGAGTACACATTGTCCATAATCTTGGTTTATTATATTGAAGTTAACATTTACATTGAAAAGATGTAGCAGACATGTTCAATTACATTACATAACCATTGGAATTAATTAGGAGTTCAAATACAAAATAGGATAGCATAGAATTGGTCTACAGTAGTTGAGTAATCATAAAAACAAAATCAACATTGTCATAACCAAAATATTCATCTTTTTTTTGTGGCCCTGATGTTTCTTGTACCTGTCTGTCATTTGCTTTACTAGTGCATTTTACAACAAGTTTTGTTAAATAAGTCCCAGACATTCCACTAAATAGGTGTCTTTGATTTCAATTTAATGCAGCTCAATTGCATTGGTCTCATACAGGCCACATCCAAGGTTGTTTGCAATTTGCATTATTTAAGTGAATATGTTTTCATTTTCATTATATGATCAAGTGATATTATGTTAGTGAATCATAGCCAATCTATTTTTGTATGAAAGTACAAAAAAATAAAAAATAAATAAAAAAATAAAAAAATAAAAAGACAATTAAGTCTTGTCTCTAGCTGTGGTTCTTAAAAGAGATTTTTTACTTTTATGCAAGTAAACTAAGCATTACACCATTTTTTATTTGAAATTTTATCTCTAAATCTATTAAATGTAGCCTCGTTTGCTCTTGTGCTGGTGCATCATTTGTATGACTCCCGATTTTTCCAAAAAGTTGTGTAAAATGATTGTGAATCTCACATATTCCACTCAAGAATTCTCTTTCATTTCCTTCTGATACTTTAGAAATTTTAAATAACCCTCCTTATACATTTTCAGGAATGGCGTAACCATCACACCAAAGACATTAAAAGAAGTCATAAAGGGAGCAATATTACATTCAAACAATATCTGATCTAATTTAAAACAAGTATAAATGTTAAATAATGCCTGAGGAATGTAGGAGAACAGGATTAGAAGCAATGATGAAAATATAGTATTAAAGGCGTTTCTCTTCTGTTGGTTCCCTACATCTCTGCCTGTCTGATGTCTGGTATGTGCATCTCCTGGCCCTGGGTGTTTCAGAGCACGCAACACAGACACACAGCAGAATGAAATCACAGCCAATGTCATGATGAACAGAGAGTTGATAAAAGGATCAGGGAAAGTCATTGCAGTGAGCTGGAACAGAGTGTATCCAAGTGACATGAACCAAACTGCTACAGTTGCTGCAATCCTGTATTTTATACCTTTATATCTCAAGAATGTCACAGGATGAAGTACTGCCAAGTATTGTTCAATACAAATGCAGGTTTGTATCAGAGGCCTTCCACTCCAGGACAGACACAGAACAAAATAAATCACTATGAAGAATGTGTTATTTTTTAAAATGAATAAATTTAGCATTTCAGCAGCACACTCTAAGCATAAGATGAGTTCTATTATAATGTGATTCAGAAGAAACACATGGGTTTGTTTGACTTTCCGCTTAATGCAAAAGTAGAACCAGAGACACCATGAATTGGCCGGAATACCAAGGAGAAAGCAAAATGTCATGACACAGTAGGAGAAAATAAATCCAGAATGAATTCCTTTTAGACACTCAGTAAAACTGAATGGAGTTGGAGGAATTAGAGTGGAATTGATGAACTCCTCAGGTGTATTAGTCATTCTGTAAAGAGAAAACAAAAGAAGGTGTGAAGTCTTACAAAATAAAGATAAGGGCTAATGAGATGATGACAGAAACGTAAAAAAGAGTCTGTAAGGTTACTTTTTTTACTTCCTGCTATTTTGATCATCTTGCATCTACTTCACAGAAATCAACGACATACTGAACACTTATACCTGGTTGAAGAAGTTTTAAAAAGTTTTACCTGTGGACTGATGTAAGAGTTCTAAGAGTTTTCTGTGCAACAGGGAGATTGTAAAGCAATGAGATTGGACCTTATTTGCAATTCAAATTATCTTTCCAAATGAAAAAATGACTTTTGTGTTGATTTCAATCATGTTTATTTATAGTTATTCCCCTTTTCATTTTATTTGACTGATTGGATTCTATGCTGGCATATTTCATTTAAAGTAGGTATTAAGTTGGGAAGTTTTTTACATTCACATTTAGAAAAATGTTAAAAATGTACTGGTGTACACATTGTCCATAATCTTGGTTTATTATATTGAAGTTAACATTTATAAATGAAAAGATGTAAAGATGTTCAATTACATTATATAACCATTGGAATTAATTAGGAGTTCAAATACAAAATAGGATAGCATAGAATTGGTCTACAGTAGTGGAGTAATCATAAAAACAAATTTAACAATGTCATCCCCAAAATATTCATCTTTTTTGTGGCCCTGATGTTTCTTATACCTGTCTATAATTTGCTTTACTAGTGCATTTTACAACAAATTTTGTTAAATGAGTCCCAGACATTCCACTAAATGGGTCTCTTTAATTTCAATTGAATGCAGCTCAATTGGATTGATCTCATACATGCCACATCCAAGGGCATCACATAAATGTATGCTGACTTGCAGCAAAGGTCTGGCAGAAAACTACTCTGACCTGAAGACTTTCCCATGACAGAAAACATGCTGCCTGTTAGAAAGTGCTGAAACTTGCTACTGATACTATAAATATTAAATTAATGTCTCCTTAGAGAAAGCTACACCATACAAATGATTAAAGATTTTTCTTTCTTAAATAACAACCCATGTTATTCCATTTATTTTTAGTCTTAGATTATGTGGAACATCCCCCATATAAGTCCCTGTGTTTGAGCTGTTACTATAGAAACAGTTATGTATGAAAAAAGTGCATTGATATAAAGCTGTGATTTGAATTATAGCTGGTACTACTATCATAACTGCTGTTATAGAAAATAATTCAACACTTATATATATGGAATAAATATTGATATACTGTATATATGGAATGTGGTATAAATGAAATGTGCATAATAAACATTAATCTATGTCCTATTCCCTTTCAAAATATTTCCTGTTTTAATAAATCAGTTGATAACACTAAGCTATTTAGTAGCAAATCCTTCACGTACAATGCTTTTCTGTAGCTATTGAAAGACTTGCTTGCTGAGATAAAATACTGGCTGAATGATTTAACTGTCACTAGTGATGGTAATACAAAATTGTTTTATTATGAATGTGTACATTTTTTTTTTATCTTAAGCACTTTTAACAGTATGAGACAATAATTTCTTCTTCTTCTCCTTCTTCTTCTTCTTCTTCTTTGTAACAATCAGACATGAAAGTAATTGAGACAACCAAGAAATCTGTGCAAGCAAAGTGAAGGTAGCAACTTTTTTATTTCAATCTTTGAAACCTATATAACACACTTTATCAGCAAATCTATACAAATGTAGGTAATACCATTGTAGACCTAGTTCAGGTTCATGAATAAGAGAAACATCTGCAAAACCACAGCATGATTACATCATTATTAAATGTTTAGGGGGAAAAAAAAAAAATAAATATATATATATATATATATATATATATATATATATATATATATATATATATATATATAAATAATTATATATATAATTTTATTTATTTATTTATTCATGTTATTTTTTTAAATAAATTTTTCACAGTACATATAAGATCACACAAGATAACACATGGCATACTGCTCTAACTAGCTAACACAAAGTAAGAAAAAAGAAAGAAAAAGAACATTATTAATCATATATAGTCTATAAAAAAAAAATTAAACATCCAGTAACATCTTTGATAGTTTTGGAAACATGTTGTGCTGCTCATGAACGAAGCAAAAAATGGTCTTATGCATGTTTAACAAAGCATGGTTAATTTTAAAAGCATGTTTGACTTTACTGTACCTGCAATAAAAAAAAATCTATAAAAAAAAAAAAAATTGTAATCAGCATGATCAGCCAAACCTGTAGAAAGTTGAAGATTGTCAGAGATCATCCAGTCACTTTAATTTACTTTTGATACTTTATACATTTCTGATGACTTTCCTTGTACAGTTTCAGCAGTGGTGTAATAATCACACCAAAAACATTGAAAGAATTCATAAAAGGAACAATATTACATGCAAACAATAACATATCTACTCCAGTACCAGTAAAAATGATAAGTAATGCATGAGGAATGTAGGAGAACAGCATTAGAAGCAATGATGAAAATATAGTATTAAAGGCGTTTCTCTTCTGTTGGTTCCCTACATCTCTACCTGTCTGATTTCTGGTACCTGCATCTCCTGGCCCTGGGTGTTTCAGAGCACGCAACACAGACACACAGCAGAATGAAATCACAGCCAATGTTATGATGAACAGAGAGTTGTTAAAAGGATCAGGGAAAGTCATTGTGGTGAGCTGGAACAGAGCGTATCCAAGTGACATGAACCAAACTGCTGCAGCTGCTGCAATCCTGTATTTTACACCTTTATATCTCAAGAATGTCACAGGATGAAGTACTGCCAAGTATTGTTCAATACAAATGCAGGTTTGTATCAGAGGCCTTCCACTCCAGGCAAGACACCGAAAAAAATAAATCACTATAAAGAATGTGTTACTTCTTAAAATAAAAAAATTTAGCATTTCAGCAGCACAATGTAAGCATAAGATGAGTTCTATTATAATGTGATTCAGGAGAAACACATGGGTTTGTTTGACTTTCCGCTCAATGCAAAAATAGAACCAGAGACACCATGAATTGGCAGGAGTACCAAGGAAAAAGCAAAATGTCATGACACAGCAAAAGAAAATAAATCCAGAATGAATTCCGTTTAGACACACAGTAAAACTGAATGGAGTTGGAGGAATTAGAGTGGAATTGATGCACTCTCCATGTGTATTAGTCATTCTGTATTAATTCTGTACTGCAAAGAGAAAACAAAGAACGTGAGAAGTTTTACAAAATAAAGATTAGAGATCAGGCTCTCATACTATATACGAAAGGAAATGCATAAGTAATGCAGATGTGTTTTGTATTTGTTTGCTATACAGTTTATCCGGATAGAAGATTTCTAAAAGTGAGTGAACATACCAAGATGTAAAAATGAGAAAAATAAAAAAGAGTCTGTAAGGTTACTTTTTTACTTCCTGCTATTTTCATCATCTTGCATTTACTACACAGAGATCAATGACATACTGAACGCTTCTACCTGGTTGAAGAAGTTTTAAAAAGTTTTACCTGTGGACTGATGTAAGAGTTCTAAGAGTTTTCTGTGCAACAGCAAGACTGTAAAGCAATGAGATTGGACCTTGTTTGAAATTCAAATTATCTTTCCAAATGAAAACATGTCTTTTGTGTTGAACAGCCCTGTCCCATCATATTAAAACACATATTAGAATTAATAATCATTCAAATGTTTTTGACATGTGTTTTGAGATACCTTAAATGGAAATTGAATAAATTAATCACTAAGCAAGTTCAGTCATGTTTATTTAAAGTTATTCCCCTTTTCATTTTATTTCACTGATTGGATTCTATGCTGTTATCCTATGCTCTTATTTCATTTAAAGTAGGTATTAAGTTGGGAAGTTTTTTACATTCACATTTAGAAAAATGTTAAAAATGTACTGATGTACACATTGTCCATAATCTTGGTTTATTATATTGAAGTTAGCATTTATAATGAAAAGATGTAAAGATGTTCCATTACATTATACAACCATTGGAATTAATTAGGAGTTCAAATGCAAAATAGGATAGCGTAGAAATACTGTATGTACGGAATGTACAGTGGTATAAATGAAATGTGCATAATGAACATTAATCTATGTCCTATTCCCTTTCAAAGTATTTCCTGTTTTAATGAATCAGTTGATAACACTAAACCCTTTAGTAGCAAATCCTTCATGTACAATGCTTTTCTGTAGCTATTAAAAGACTTGCTTTGTGAGATAAAATACTGGCTGAATGATTTAACTGTCACTAGTGATGGTAATACAAAATTGTTTTATTATGAATATGCACACTGTCTTTTTTAAAAACTTTTTTATTTTTTATTATCATTTTTTTTATCTTAAGCACTTTTACCATTTTCTGAACGTTTGCTGGGTTGTTTTCCATTTGCATTATGTAAGCGAATATATTTTCATTTTCATTATATTAACCAATGATATTATGTTACTGAATCACAGCCAATCTATTTTTGTCTGAAAGTACAATCAAAAGACAAATAAAAAGACAATCAAGTCTTGTCTCTCTAGCTGTTGTTCCTGAAAGATACTTTTATGCAAGCAAACCAAATATTAAGTTATTTTTTATTAGAAATTTTATCATTAAATCTATTAACCATGGCAAAAACCTTCTTAACCTAATTCAGCTATAGGAATAAGAGAAACCATTGCAAAACCACAACATAAACCTGTTGATTATATGTTTAAAATAGTACAAAAGCAATAATTTTTCATCTTTGTTTTCAGAACATATAAAAAATTATTATTATTATTATATTATATTTTTTATTAATAATATAATAATTATTATATTATATTATATTATATTATATTATATTATATTATATTATATTATATTATATTAAAAATTATTTAAAATTATTATAACCATAACAATGATAAGTAATGCCTGAGGAATGTAGGAGAGAGTTGCTAAAAGGATCAGGGAAAGTCATTGTGTTGATATGATACATAGGGTATCCAAGCGACATGAACCAAACTGCTACAACTGCAGCAATCCTGTATTTTATACCTTTATATCTCAAGAATGTCACAGGATGAAGTACTGCCAAGTATTGTTCAATACAAATGCAGGTTTGTATCAGAGGCCTTCCACTCTGGGCCAGACACAGAAAAAAATTAATCACTTAATAGTACTTGTTATTTTTAAAAACAAACAAATTTACTATTTCACCAGCACATTCTAAGCAGAAGATGAGCTCTATAATAATGTGATTCATAAGAAACACAAGTTTATTTAACTTTCTGCTTAATGCAAAAATAGAACCAGAGACACCATGAATTAACTGGAGTACCAACGAGGAGGCAAAATGTCAGGACACAGTACGAGAAAATAAGTTATTCTTCTGCTTCTCCTCCTTCTTCTTCTTCTTCTTCTTCTTCTTCTTTGTAACAATCAGACATGAAAGTAATTGAGAAAACCAAGCATTCTGTGCAAACAAACTGAAGGTAACAACTTTTTTATTTCAATCTTTGAAAATGCTCATTAAATTTTAAAATATTACAAAAGCCACCATTTTTCACACTACATACAACTGAAAAATACAGTGGAAAAATAAACACTTGTTAATGACAAAAATGACACCTATACACCAATACAATCTGTTGAAACTCTGGACAATTATATATTGAAATGTTTTTAGATTTAAAAAAGCTGTAAATGAAAATATGCAGCATTTTGAATTGTGAGCATAAATATACTAATATAATAATAATATAATAATACATATATAAAAAACACAATATATGTTGTAAAGACTATATGAGACTAATAATAAACCATCATCAGTGGAGAAAAGAAATATTATGGTGAATGATAGCGTACAACAGTAAGTATCTTCGTTAACAACTTAACAGTGAATCAGTTATTTTGCTTGGCTACCAAAATGTTACTGGAGCATGAAAGTTACCCTGTATGGTGAAAAGCATAACACAACCACAAGATCACACAATGAACGAAGCAAGAAATGGTCCTAAGTATGTTTAACAATGCATGTTTAATTTTAAAAGCATGTTTCATTTTAATGTAACTCCAATAAAAAAAATCTAATATATACATATATATATATATATATATATGTATTTTAGATTTTTTTTATATATATATAACGAGCATGATCAGCCAAACCTGTAGAAAGTTGAAGATTGTCAGAGATCATCCAGTCACTTTAATTTACTTTTGATACTTTACACATTTCTGATGACTTTCCTTGTACAGTTTCAGCAGTGGTGTAATAATCACACCAAAAACATAGAAAGAATTCATAAAAGGAACAATATTACATGCAAACAATAACATATCTACTCCAGTACCAGTAAAAATGGTAAGTAATGCCTGAGGAAAGTAGGAGAACAGCATTAGAAGCAATGCTGAAAATATAGTATTAAAGGCGTTTCTCTTCTGTTGGTTCCCTACATCTCTACCTGTCTGATTTCTGGTACCTGCATCTCCTGGCCCTGGGTGTTTCAGAGCACGCAACACAGACACACAGCAGAATGAAATCACAGCCAATGTTATGATGAACAGAGAGTTGCTAAAAGGATCAGGGAAAGCCTTTGTGGTGAGCTGGAACAGAGCGTATCCAAGTGACATGAACCAAACTGCTGCAGCTGCTGCAATCCTGTATTTTATACCTTTATATCTCAAGAATGTCACAGGATGAAGTACTGCCAAGTATTGTTCAATACAAATGCAGGTTTGTATCAGAGGCCTTCCACTCCAGGACAGACACAGAACAAAATAAATCACTATGAAGAATGTGTCATTTCTTAAAATAAAAAAATCTAGCATTTCAGCAGCACAATGTAAGCATAAGATGAGTTCTATTATAATGTGATTCAGGAGAAACACATGGGTTTGCTTGACTTTCCGCTCAATGCAAAAGTAGAACCAGAGACACCATGAATTCGCAGGAGTACCAAGGAGAAAGCAAAATGTCATGACACAGCATGTGAAAATAAATCCAGAATGAATTCCGTTTAGACACACAGTAAAACTAAATGGAGTTGGAAGAATTAGAGTGGAATTGATGAACTCCTCAGGTGTATTAGTCATTCTGTATTAATTCTGTACTGCAAAGAGAAAACAAAGAACGTGAGAAGTTTTACAAAATAAAGATTAGAGATCAGGCGCTCATATAATATATACGAAAGGAAATGCATAAGTAATGCAGATGTGTTTTGTAATTGTTTGCTATACAGTTTATCCGGATAGAAGATTTCGAAAAGTCAGTGAATATACCAAGACATAAAAATGAGAAAAATAAAAAAAAGTCTGTAAGGTAACTTTTTTACTTCCTGCTATTTTCATCATCTTGCATTTACTACACAGAGATCAATGACCTACTGAACGCTTCTACCTGGTTGAAGAAATTTTAAAAAGTTTTACCTGTGGACTGATGTAAGAGTTCTAAGAGTTTTCTGTGAGGCAGCGAGATTGTAAAGCAATGAGATTGGACCTTGTTTGCAATTCAAATTATCTTTCCAAATGAAAACATGTCTTTTGTGTTGAACAGCCCTGTCCCATCATATTAAAACACATATTAGAATTAATAATCATTCAAATGTTTTTGACATGTGTTTTGAGATACCTTAAATGGAAATTGAATAAATTAATCACTAAGCAAGTTCAGTCACGTTTATTTATAGTTATTCCCCTTTTCATTTTATTTGACTGATTGGATTCTATGCTGGCATATTTCATTTAAAGTAGGTATTAAGTTGGGAAGTTTTTTACATTCACATTTAGAAAAATGTTAAAAATGTACTGGTGTACACATTGTCCATAATCTTGGTTTATTATATTGAAGTTAACATTTATAAATGAAAAGATGTAGCAGACATGTTCAATTACATTATATAACCATTGGAATTAATTAGGAGTTCAAATGCAAAATACTGTATGTACGGAATGTACAGTGGTATAAATGAAATGTGCATAATGAACATTAATCTATGTCCTATTCCCTTTCAAAGTATTTCCTGTTTTAATGAATCAGTTGATAACACTAAACCCTTTAGTAGCAAATCCTTCATGTACAATGCTTTTGACTTGCTTTGTGAGATAATATACTGGCTGAATGATTTAACTGTGACTAGTGATGGTAATACAAAATTGTTTTATTATGAATATGCACACTGTCTTTTTTAAAAACTTTTTTATTTTTTATTATCATTTTTTTTATCTTAAGCACTTTTACCATTTTCTGAACGTTTGCTGGGTTGTTTTCCATTTGCATTATGTAAGCGAATATATTTTCATTTTCATTATATTAACCAATGATATTATGTTACTGAATCACAGCCAATCTATTTTTGTCTGAAAGTACAATCAAAAGACAAATAAAAAGACAATCAAGTCTTGTCTCTCTAGCTGTTGTTCCTGAAAGATACTTTTATGCAAGCAAACCAAATATTAAGTCATTTTTTATTAGAAATTTTATCATTAAATCTATTAACCATGGCAAAAACCTTCTTAACCTAATTCAGCTATAGGAATAAGAGAAACCATTGCAAAACCACAACATAAACCTGTTCATTATATGTTTAAAATAGTAGAAAAGCAATAATTTTTCATCTCTGTTTTCACAATATATAAAATTGAAAAATTATTATTATTATTATATTATATTTTTATTAATAATATAATAATTATTATATTATATTATATTACATTAAAAATTATTTAAAATTATTATAACCAGTAACAGTGATAAGTAATGCCTGAGGAATGTAGGAGAGAGTTGTTAAAAGGATCAGGGAAAGTCATTGTGGTGAGCTGGAACAGAGCGTATCCAAGTGACATGAACCAAACTGCTGCAGCTGCTGCAATCCTGTATTTTACACCTTTATATCTCAAGAATGTCACAGGATGAAGTACTGCCAAGTATTGTTCAATACAAATGCAGGTTTGTATCAGAGGCCTTCCACTCTGGGCCAGACACAGAAAAAAATTAATCACTTAATAGTACTTGTTATTTTTAAAAACAAACAAATTTACTATTTCACCAGCACATTCTAAGCAGAAGATGAGCTCTATAATAATGTGATTCATAAGAAACACAAGTTTATTTAACTTTCTGCTTAATGCAAAAATAGAACCAGAGACACCATGAATTAGCTGGAGTACCAACGAGGAAGCAAAATGTCAGGACACAGTACAAGACAATAAGTTCTTCTTCTACTTCTCCTTCTTCTTCTTCTTCTTCTTCTTCTTCTTCTTCTTTGTAACAATCAGACATGAAAGTAATTGAGAAAACCAAGCATTCTGTGCAAACAAACTGAAGGTAACAACTTTTTTATTTCAATCTTTGAAACCTATATAACACACTTTATCAGCAAATCTATAAAAATGTAGGTAATACCATTCTAGACCTAGTTCACGTTCATGAATAAGAGAAACATCTGCAAAACCACAGCATGATTACATGCTCATTAAATTTTAAAATATTACAAAAGCCACCATTTTTCACACTACATACAACTGAAAAATACAGTGGAAAAATAAACACTTGTTAATGACAAAAATGACACCTATACACCAATACAATCTGTTGAAACTCTGGACAATTATATATTGAAATGTTTTTATATTTAAAAAAGCTGTAAATGAAAATATGCAGCATTTTGAATTGTGAGCATAAATATACTAATATAATAATAATATAATAATACATATATAAAAAACACAATATATGTTGTAAAGACTATATGAGACTAATAATAAACCATCATCAGTGGAGAAAAGAAATATTATGGTGAATGATAGCGTACAACAGTAAGTATCTTCGTTAACAACTTAACAGTGAATCAGTTATTTTGCTTGGCTACTAAAATGTTACTGGAGCATGAAAGTTACCCTGTATGGTGAAAAGCATAACACAACCACAAGATCACACAATGAACGAAGCAAGAAATGGTCCTAAGTATGTTTAACAATGCATGTTTAATTTTAAAAGCAAGTTTCATTTTAATGTGACTGGAATAAAAAAATCTAAAAAAGTATAACCAGCATGATCAGCCAAACCTGTAGAAAGTTGAAGATTCTCAGAGATCATGCAGTCACTTTAATTTACTTTTGATACTTTACACATTTCTGATAACTTTCCTTGTACAGTTTCAGCAGTGGTGTAATAATCACACCAAAAATATTGAAAGAAGACATAAAAGGAACAATATTACATGCAAACAATAACATATCTACTCCAGTACCAGTAAAAATGGTAAGTAATGCCTGAGGAATGTAGGAGAACAGCATTAGAAGCAATGCTGAAAATATAGTATTAAAGGCGTTTCTCTTCTGTTGGTTCCCTACATCTCTACCTGTCTGATTTCTGGTATGTGCATCTCCTGGCCCTGGGTGTTTCAGAGCACGCAACACAGACACACAGCAGAATGAAATCACAGCCAATGTTATGATGAACAGAGAGTTGATAAAAGGATCAGGGAAAGTCATTGTGGTGAGCTGGAACAGAGCGTATCCAAGTGACATGAACCAAACTGCTGCAGCTGCTGCAATCCTGTATTTTATACCTTTATATCTCAAGAATGTCACAGGATGAAGTACTGCCAAGTATTGTTCAATACAAATGCAGGTTTGTATCAGAGGCCTTCCACTCCAGGACAGACACAGAACAAAATAAATCACTATGAAGAATGTGCTATTTCTTAAAATAAATACATTTAGCATTTCAGCAGCACAATTTAAGCATAAGATGAGTTCTATAATAATGTGATTCAGAAGAAACACATGGGTTTGTTTGACTTTCCGCTCAATGCAAAAATAGAACCAGAGACACCATGAATTGGCTGGAGTACCAAGGAGAAAGCAAAATGTCATGACACAGCATGAGAAAATAAATCCAGAATGAATTCCTTTTAGACACACAGTAAAACTAAATGGAGTTAGAGGAATTAGAGTGGAATTGATGAACTCCTCAGGTGTATTAGTCATTCTGTATTAATCCTGTACTGCAAAGAGAAAACAAAAGAATGTGTGAAGTTTTACAAAATAAAGATTAGGGATCAGGATCTCATAAAAAGATATGCATAAGTAATGCAAATGTGTTTTGAATTTGTTTGCTATACAGTTTATGAGTATAGAAGATTATTAAGTGTCAGTGAGTATAGTGAGGGAAATAAAATGAAGTAAAATGAGGGGGAAAAAGGTGGTGGAATTATAGTGGAAATGATCAATTCTTCAGATAAATTAGTCATTCTGTAAAGAGAAAACAGAAGAAGGTGTGAAGTCCAACAAAATAAAGATTAGGGCTTATGATATGATGATAGTTGCTTAAAAATGAGTCTGTAAGGTTACTTTTTACTTCCTGCTATTTTGATAATCTTGCATTTACTAACTACAGATCAATGATAGAACTGCTCCATAGTAGTTGAGTAATCATAAAAACAAATCAACATTGTCATTTCCAAATATTCAACTTTTTTTGTGGCTCTGATGTTTCTTGTGCCTGTCTGTCATTTGCTTTACTAGTGGATTTTACAACAGACTTTGTTAATGAATCCCAGACATTCCACTTAATAGGTCTCATTAACTTCAAATGAATGCAGCTCAATTGCATTGATATCATACATTCCACAATTTTGCAATTTGCATTATGTAATTGAATACATTTTCATTTTCATTATACTATCAAATGAAAAATAAAAAGATAATCAAATCTTGTCTCTCCAGCTGTGTTTCAGGCACTGGTCTCTGTAGCTGTTGTTCCTAAAAGTGACTTTTACTTTTATGCAAGTAAACTAAGCATTACACCATTTTTTAATTTTATCAATAAATCTATTAAATGTAGCCTTGTTTGCTCTTGTGCTGGTGCATCATTTGTATGACTCCTGATTTTTCCAAAAGGTTGTGTAAAATGATTGTAAATCTCACAGATTCCACTCAAGAATTCTCTTTCATTTCCTTCTGATGCTTTAGAAATTTTAAATAACCCTCCTTATACATTTTCAGAATGGCATAACCATCAGACCAAAGACATTAAAAGAAGTCATAAAGGGAGCAATATTACATTCAAACAATGTTAAATAATGCCTGAGGAATGTAGGAGAACAGGATTAGAAGCAATGCTGAAAATATAGTATTAAAAGCGTTTCTCTTCTATTTGTTCCCTACATCTCTACCTGTCTGATTTCTGGTATGTGTAACTGCTGTCCCTGGGTGTTTCAGAGAAGATTCCTAAAAGTCATTGAATATAGCAAGATGTAAAAATGAGAAAAATAAAAAAGAGTCTGTAAGGTTACTTTTTTACTTCCTGCTATTTTCATCATCTTGCATCTACTACACAGAGATCATTGACATACTGAACGCTTCTACCTGGTTGAAGAAGTTTTAAAAAATTTTACCTGTGGGCTGATGTAAGAGTTCTAAGAGTTTTCTGTGCAACAGCGAGATTGCAAAGCAATGACATTGGACCTTGTTTGCAATTCAAATTATCTTTCCAAATGAAAACATGACTTTTGTTGAACAGCCCTGACCCATCATATTAAAACACATATTAGAATTAATAATCATTCAAATGTTTTTGACGTGTTTTGAAATATCTTAAATGGACATTGAATAAATTAATCACTATGCAAGTTCAGTCATGTTTATTTAAAGTTATTCCCCTTTTCATTTTATTCGACTGATTGGATTCTATGTTAGCTTATTTCATTGTTAGTACAGAAACAATTATGTATTTTAAAAAGTGCATTTATATAAAGCTGTGATTTGAATTATAGTTGGTACTACTGTCATAACTGCTGTTATGGAAAATTAATCACCACATATATGAAATAAATATTGATATACTGTATATATGGAGTGTACAGTGGTATAAATGAAATGTGCATAATGAACATTAATCTATGTCCTATTCCCTTTCAGAATATTTCCTGTTTAATAAATCAGTTGATAACACTAAGCTATTTAGTAGCAAATCCTTCATGTACAATGCTTTTCTGTAGCTATTAAAAGACTTGCTTTGTGAAATAAAATACTGGCTGAATGATTTAACTGTCACCAGTGATGGTAATACAAAATTGTTTCATTATGAATATGCACACTGTCTTTTTTTCTTTTTAATCTTAAGCACTTCTACCATTTTCTGAATATTTGCTGGGTTGTTTGCAATTTGCATTATGTAAGCGAATATGTTTTCATTTTCATCAAAAGACAAATAAAAAGACAATTAAGTCTTGTGTCTCTAGCTCTGGATCCTAAAAGAGACTTTCATGCAAGCAAACCAAGCATTAGACATTTTTTATTTGAAATTTCATTAGTAAATCTATTAAACATGGGAAAAACTTACTTAACCTAGTTCCAGGACAGGAATAAGAGAAACAATAGCAAAACCACAGAATAAACCTGTTCATTATATATTTAAAATACTACAAACGCAACAATTTTTCATGTGTTTTCACAGCATATACAATTGAAAAACATAAAGGAAAAATGACCACTTGCTATACAAGTTATGCCCGTACATGTAGATATATTTATAACATACTTTATGTTGGTGTTATTCGATTTCAAACCAAAATATATCAAATGAAATTAGTTCAAAAACTCAAATGCAAATGTATTGTGAGCATAAAAATATAAATTTAGTACTGCATCATCATTAAGAAATGTTTTAGACAGATTCCATACATGAGGTCTCTTTCCTTGTGGTAGCCTTGTTATATCTTGTGCTGGTGCATCATTTGTATTACTACTGATTTTTCCAAAACGTTCTGTAAAATGATTGTGAATCCCACAGATTCCACTCAAGAATTCTCTTTCATTTCCTTCTGATACTTTACACATTTTAAGTGACCCTCCTTATACATTTTCAGGAATGGTGTAACCATCACACCAAAGACATTAAAAGAAGCTATAAAAGGAGCAATATTACATACAAGCAATGTCTAATCTTTATTATAACTAATAAAAACGATAAGTAATCCCTGAGGAATGTAGGAGAACAGGATTAGAAGCAATGCTGAAAATATAGTATTAAAGGCGTTTTTCTTCTGTTGGTTCCCTACATCTCTACCTGTCTGATTTCTGGTATGTGCATCTCCTGGCCCTGGGTGTTTCAGAGCACGCAACACAGACACACAGCAGAATGAAATCACAGCCAATGTTAAGATGAACAGAGAGTTGATAAAAGGATCAGGGAAAGCCTTTGTGGTGAGCTGGAACAGAGCGTATCCAAGTGACATGAACCAAACTGCTACAGCTGCATGCAATACTGTATTTCATACCTTTATATCTCAAGAATGTCACAGGATGAAGTACTGCCAAGTATTGTTCAATACAAATGCAGGTTTGTATCAGAGGCCTTCCACTCCAGGACAGACACAGAACAAAATAAATCACTATAAAGAATGTGTCATTTCTTAAAATAAAAAAATTTAGCATTTCAGCAGCACAATGTAAGCATAAGATGAGTTCTATTATAATGTGATTCAGGAGAAACACATGGGTTTGTTTGACTTTCCGCTCAATGCAAAAATAGAACCAGAGACACCATGAATTGGCTGGAGTACCAAGGAGAAAGCAAAATGTCATGACACAGTAGGAGAAAATAAATCCAGAATGAATTCCTTTTAGACACACAGTAAAACTAAATGGAGTTGAAAGAATTAGAGTGGAATTGATGAACTCCTCAGGTGTATTAGTCATTCTGTATTAATTCTGTACTGCAAAGAGAAAACAAAAGAATGTGAGAAGTTTTACAAAATAAAGATTAGAGATCAGGCTCTCATACTATATACAAAAGGAAATGCATAAGTAATGCAGATGTGTTTTGTATTTGTTTGCTATACAGTTTATCCGGATAGAAGATTTCTAAAAGTGAGTGAACATACCAAGATGTAAAAATGAGAAAAATAAAAAAGAGTCTGTAAGGTTACTTTTTTACTTCCTGCTATTTTCATCATCTTGCATTTACTACACAGAGATCAATGACCTACTGAACGCTTCTACCTGGTTGAAGAAGTTTTAAAAAGTTTTACCTGTGGACTGATGTAAGAGTTCTAAGAGTTTTCTGTGAGGCAGCGAGACTGTAAAGCAATGAGATTGGACCTTGTTTGAAATTCAAATTATCTTTCCAAATGAAAACATGTCTTTTGTGTTGAACAGCCCTGTCCCATCATATTAAAACACATATTAGAATTAATAATCATTCAAATGTTTTTGACATGTGTTTTGAGATACCTTAAATGGAAATTGAATAAATTAATCACTAAGCAAGTTTAGTCATGTTTATTTATAGTTATTCCCCTTTTCATTTTATTTGACTGATTGGATTCTATGCTGGCATATTTCATTTAAAGTAGGTATTAAGTTGGGAAGTTTTTTACATTCACATTTAGAAAAATGTTAAAAATGTACTGGTGTACACATTGTCCATAATCTTGGTTTATTATATTGAAGTTAACATTTATAATGAAAAGATGTAAAGATGTTCAATTACATTATATAACCATTGGAATTAATTAGGAGTTCAAATGCAAAATAGGATAGCGTAGAAATACTGTATGTACGGAATGTACAGTAGTATAAATGAAATGTGCATAATGAACATCAATCTATGTCCTATTCCCTTTCAAAGTATTTCCTGTTTTAATGAATCAGTTGATAACACTTTAGTAGCAAATCCTTCATGTAC
Source organism: Pangasianodon hypophthalmus (assembly GCF_027358585.1). Classification (NCBI taxonomy): domain Eukaryota; kingdom Metazoa; phylum Chordata; class Actinopteri; order Siluriformes; family Pangasiidae; genus Pangasianodon; species Pangasianodon hypophthalmus. Next base: position 8,643,919 of record NC_069712.1, read on the forward strand.
AATGCTTTTCTGTAGCTATTAAAAGACTTGCTTTGTGAGATAATATACTGGCTGAATGATTTAACTGTCACTAGTGATGGTAATACAAAATTGTTTTATTATGAATATGCACACTGTCTTTTTTAAAAACTTTTTTATTTTTTATTATGATTTTTTTCATCTTAAGGACTTTTGCCATTTTCTGAACGTTTGCTGGGTTGTTTGCCATTTGCATTATGTAAGCGAATATATTTTCATTTTCATTATATTAACCAATGATATTATGTTACTGAATCACAGCCAATCTATTTTTGTCTGAAAGTACAATCAAAAGACAAATAAAAAGACAATCAAGTCTTGTCTCTCTAGCTGTTGTTCCTGAAAGATACTTTTATGCAAGCAAACCAAATATTAAGTTATTTTTTATTAGAAATTTTATCATTAAATCTATTAACCATGGCAAAAACCTTCTTAACCTAATTCAGCTATAGGAATAAGAGAAACCATTGCAAAACCACAACATAAACCTGTTGATTATATGTTTAAAATAGTACAAAAGCAATAATTTTTCATCTTTGTTTTCAGAACATATAAAAAATTATTATTATTATTATATTATATTTTTTATTAATAATATAATAATTATTATATTATATTATATTATATTATATTATATTATATTATATTATATTATATTATATTAAAAATTATTTAAAATTATTATAACCATAACAATGATAAGTAATGCCTGAGGAATGTAGGAGAGAGTTGCTAAAAGGATCAGGGAAAGTCATTGTGTTGATATGATACATAGGGTATCCAAGTGACATGAACCAAACTGCTACAACTGCAGCAATCCTGTATTTTATACCTTTATATCTCAAGAATGTCACAGGATGAAGTACTGCCAAGTATTGTTCAATACAAATGCAGGTTTGTAGCAGAGGCCTTCCACTCTGGGCCAGACACAGAAAAAAATTAATCACTTAATAGTACTTGTTATTTTTAAAAACAAACAAATTTACTATTTCACCAGCACATTCTAAGCAGAAGATGAGCTCTATAATAATGTGATTCATAAGAAACACAAGTTTATTTAACTTTCTGCTTAATGCAAAAATAGAACCAGAGACACCATGAATTAACTGGAGTACCAACAAGGAAGCAAAATGTCAGGACACAGTACAAGACAATAAGTTCTTCTTCTACTTCTCCTTCTTCTTCTTCTTCTTCTTCTTCTTTGTAACAATCAGACATGAAAGTAATTGAGAAAACCAAGTATTCTGTGCAAACAAACTGAAGGTAACAACTTTTTTATTTCAATCTTTGAAACCTATATAACACACTTTATCAGCAAATCTATAAAGATATAGGTAATAACATTCTAGACCTAGTTCACGTTCATGAATAAGAGAAACATCTGCAAAACCACAGCATGATTACATGCTCATTAAATTTTAAAATATTACAAAAGCCACCATTTTTCACACTACATACAACTGAAAAATACAGTGGAAAAATAAACACTTGTTAATGACAAAAATGACACCTATACACCAATACAATCTGTTGAAACTCTGGACAATTATATATTGAAATGTTTTTATATTTAAAAAAGCTGTAAATGAAAATATGCAGCATTTTGAATTGTGAGCATAAATATACTAATATAATAATAATATAATAATACATATAGAAAACACAATATATGTTGTAAAGACTATATGAGACTAATAATAAACCATCATCAGTGGAGAAAAGAAATATTATGGTGGATGATAGCGTACAACAGTAGGTATCTTCGTTAAAAACTTACAGCGAATCAGTTATTTTGGTTGGCTACTAAAATGTTACTGTAGCATGAACGTTACCCTGTATGGTGAAAAGCATAACACAACCACAAGATCACACAATGAACGAAGCAAGAAATGGTCCTAAGTATGTTTAACAATGCATGTTTAATTTTAAAAGCATGTTTCATTTTAATGTAACTCCAATAAAAAAAATCTAATATATATATATATATATATATATATGTATTTTAGATTTTTTTTATATATGTAACGAGCATGATCAGCCAAACCTGTAGAAAGTTGAAGATTCCCAGAGATCATCCAGTCACTTTAATTTACTTTTGATACTTTACACATTTCTGATGACTTTCCTGTACAGTTTCAGCAGTGGTGTAATAATCACACCAAAAACATAGAAAGAATTAATAAAAGGAACAATATTACATGCAAACAATAACATATCTACTCCAGTACCAGTAAAAATGGTAAGTAATGCCTGAGGAATGTAGGAGAACAGCATTAGAAGCAATGCTGAAAATATAGTATTAAAGGCGTTTCTCTTCTGTTGGTTCCCTACATCTCTACCTGTCTGATTTCTGGTATGTGCATCTCCTGGCCCTGGGTGTTTCAGAGCACGCAACACAGACACACAGCAGAATGAAATCACAGCCAATGTTATGATGAACAGAGAGTTGCTAAAAGGATCAGGGAAAGCCTTTGTGGTGAGCTGGAACAGAGCGTATCCAAGTGACATGAACCAAACTGCTGCAGCTGCTGCAATCCTGTATTTTATACCTTTATATCTCAAGAATGTCACAGGATGAAGTACTGCCAAGTATTGTTCAATACAAATGCAGGTTTGTATCAGAGGCCTTCCACTCCAGGACAGACACAGAACAAAATAAATCACTATAAAGAATGTGTCATTTCTTAAAATAAAAAAATCTAGCATTTCAGCAGCACAATGTAAGCATAAGATGAGTTCTATAATAATGTGATTCAGGAGAAACACATGGGTTTGCTTGACTTTCCGCTCAATGCAAAAGTAGAACCAGAGACACCATGAATTCGCAGGAGTACCAAGGAGAAAGCAAAATGTCATGACACAGCATGTGAAAATAAATCCAGAATGAATTCCTTTTAGACACACAGTAAAACTAAATGGAGTTGGAAGAATTAGAGTGGAATTGATGAACTCCTCAGGTGTATTAGTCATTCTGTATTAATTCTGTACTGCAAAGAGAAAACAAAGAACGTGAGAAGTTTTACAAAATAAAGATTAGAGATCAGGCGCTCATATAATATATACGAAAGGAAATGCATAAGTAATGCAGATGTGTTTTGTAATTGTTTGCTATACAGTTTATCCGGATAGAAGATTTCGAAAAGTCAGTGAATATACCAAGACATAAAAATGAGAAAAATAAAAAAAAGTCTGTAAGGTAACTTTTTTACTTCCTGCTATTTTCATCATCTTGCATTTACTACACAGAGATCAATGACCTACTGAACGCTTCTACCTGGTTGAAGAAATTTTAAAAAGTTTTACCTGTGGACTGATGTAAGAGTTCTAAGAGTTTTCTGTGAGGCAGCGAGATTGTAAAGCAATGAGATTGGACCTTGTTTGCAATTCAAATTATCTTTCCAAATGAAAACATGTCTTTTTTGTTGAACAGCCCTGTCCCATCATATTAAAACACATATTAGAATTAATAATCATTCAAATGTTTTTGACATGTGTTTTGAGATACCTTAAATGGAAATTGAATAAATTAATCACTAAGCAAGTTCAGTCACGTTTATTTATAGTTATTCCCCTTTTCATTTTATTTGACTGATTGGATTCTATGCTGGCATATTTCATTTAAAGTAGGTATTAAGTTGGGAAGTTTTTTACATTCACATTTAGAAAAATGTTAAAAATGTACTGGTGTACACATTGTCCATAATCTTGGTTTATTATATTGAAGTTAACATTTATAAATGAAAAGATGTAGCAGACATGTTCAATTACATTATATAACCATTGGAATTAATTAGGAGTTCAAATGCAAAATACTGTATGTACGGAATGTACAGTGGTATAAATGAAATGTGCATAATGAACATTAATCTATGTCCTATTCCCTTTCAAAGTTTTTCCTGTTTTAATGAATCAGTTGATAACACTAAACCCTTTAGTAGCAAATCCTTCATGTACAATGCTTTTGACTTGCTTTGTGAGATAATATACTGGCTGAATGATTTAACTGTGACTAGTGATGGTAATACAAAATTGTTTTATTATGAATATGCACACTGTCTTTTTTAAAAACTTTTTTATTTTTTATTATCATTTTTTTTATCTTAAGCACTTTTACCATTTTCTGAACGTTTGCTGGGTTGTTTTCCATTTGCATTATGTAAGCGAATATATTTTCATTTTCATTATATTAACCAATGATATTATGTTACTGAATCACAGCCAATCTATTTTTGTCTGAAAGTACAATCAAAAGACAAATAAAAAGACAATCAAGTCTTGTCTCTCTAGCTGTTGTTCCTGAAAGATACTTTTATGCAAGCAAACCAAATATTAAGTCATTTTTTATTAGAAATTTTATCATTAAATCTATTAACCATGGCAAAAACCTTCTTAACCTAATTCAGCTATAGGAATAAGAGAAACCATTGCAAAACCACAACATAAACCTGTTCATTATATGTTTAAAATAGTACAAAAGCAATAATTTTTCATCTCTGTTTTCACAATATATAAAATTGAAAAATTATTATTATTATTATATTATATTTTTATTAATAATATAATAATTATTATATTATATTATATTACATTAAAAATTATTTAAAATTATTATAACCAGTAACAGTGATAAGTAATGCCTGAGGAATGTAGGAGAGAGTTGTTAAAAGGATCAGGGAAAGTCATTGTGGTGAGCTGGAACAGAGCGTATCCAAGTGACATGAACCAAACTGCTGCAGCTGCTGCAATCCTGTATTTTACACCTTTATATCTCAAGAATGTCACAGGATGAAGTACTGCCAAGTATTGTTCAATACAAATGCAGGTTTGTATCAGAGGCCTTCCACTCTGGGCCAGACACAGAAAAAAATTAATCACTTAATAGTACTTGTTATTTTTAAAAACAAACAAATTTACTATTTCACCAGCACATTCTAAGCAGAAGATGAGCTCTATAATAATGTGATTCTGAAGAAACACAAGTTTATTTAACTTTCTGCTTAATGCAAAAATAGAACCAGAGACACCATGAATTAGCTGGAGTACCAACGAGGAAGCAAAATGTCAGGACACAGTACAAGACAATAAGTTCTTCTTCTACTTCTCCTTCTTCTTCTTCTTCTTCTTCTTCTTCTTCTTCTTCTTCTTCTTTGTAACAATCAGACATGAAAGTAATTGAGAAAACCAAGCATTCTGTGCAAACAAACTGAAGGTAACAACTTTTTTATTTCAATCTTTGAAACCTATATAACACACTTTATCAGCAAATCTATAAAAATGTAGGTAATACCATTCTAGACCTAGTTCACGTTCATGAATAAGAGAAACATCTGCAAAACCACAGCATGATTACATGCTCATTAAATTTTAAAATATTACAAAAGCCACCATTTTTCACACTACATACAACTGAAAAATACAGTGGAAAAATAAACACTTGTTAATGACAAAAATGACACCTATACACCAATACAATCTGTTGAAACTCTGGACAATTATATATTGAAATGTTTTTATATTTAAAAAAGCTGTAAATGAAAATATGCAGCATTTTGAATTGTGAGCATAAATATACTAATATAATAATAATATAATAATACATATAGAAAACACAATATATGTTGTAAAGACTATATGAGACTAATAATAAACCATCATCAGTGGAGAAAAGAAATATTATGGTGGATGATAGCGTACAACAGTAGGTATCTTCGTTAAAAACTTACAGCGAATCAGTTATTTTGGTTGGCTACTAAAATGTTACTGTAGCATGAACGTTACCCTGTATGGTGAAAAGCATAACACAACCACAAGATCACACAATGAACGAAGCAAGAAATGGTCCTAAGTATGTTTAACAATGCATGTTTAATTTTAAAAGCATGTTTCATTTTAATGTAACTCCAATAAAAAAAATCTAATATATATATATATATATATATATATATATATATATATATATATATATATATATATATATATATATGTATGTATTTTAGATTTTTTTTATATATGTAACGAGCATGATCAGCCAAACCTGTAGAAAGTTGAAGATTCCCAGAGATCATCCAGTCACTTTAATTTACTTTTGATACTTTACACATTTCTGATGACTTTCCTTGTACAGTTTCAGCAGTGGTGTAATAATCACACCAAAAACATAGAAAGAATTAATAAAAGGAACAATATTACATGCAAACAATAACATATCTACTCCAGTACCAGTAAAAATGGTAAGTAATGCCTGAGGAATGTAGGAGAACAGCATTAGAAGCAATGCTGAAAATATAGTATTAAAGGCGTTTCTCTTCTGTTGGTTCCCTACATCTCTACCTGTCTGATTTCTGGTATGTGCATCTCCTGGCCCTGGGTGTTTCAGAGCACGCAACACAGACACACAGCAGAATGAAATCACAGCCAATGTTATGATGAACAGAGAGTTGATAAAAGGATCAGGGAAAGCCTTTGTGGTGAGCTGGAACAGAGCGTATCCAAGTGACATGAACCAAACTGCTGCAGCTGCTGCAATCCTGTATTTTATACCTTTATATCTCAAGAATGTCACAGGATGAAGTACTGCCAAGTATTGTTCAATACAAATGCAGGTTTGTATCAGAGGCCTTCCACTCCAGGACAGACACAGAACAAAATAAATCACTATGAAGAATGTGTCATTTCTTAAAATAAAAAAATCTAGCATTTGAGCAGCACAATTTAAGCATAAGATGAGTTCTATTATAATGTGATTCAGGAGAAACATATGGGTTTGTTTGACTTTCCGCTCAATGCAAAAATAGAACCAGAGACACCATGAATTCGCAGGAGTACCAAGGAGAAAGCAAAATGTCATGACACAGCATGTGAAAATAAATCCAAAATGAATTCCGTTTAGACACACAGTAAAACTAAATGGAGTTGGAAGAATTAGAGTGGAATTGATGAACTCCTCAGGTGTATTAGTCATTCTGTATTAATTCTGTACTGCAAAGAGAAAACAAAGAACGTGAGAAGTTTTACAAAATAAAGATTAGAGATCAGGCGCTCATATAATATATACGAAAGGAAATGCATAAGTAATGCAGATGTGTTTTGTATTTGTTTGCTATACAGTTTATCCGGATAGAAGATTTCGAAAAGTCAGTGAATATACCAAGACATAAAAATGAGAAAAATAAAAAAGAGTCTGTAAGGTTACTTTTTTACTTCCTGCTATTTTCATCATCTTGCATTTACTACACAGAGATCAATGACCTACTGAACGCTTCTACCTGGTTGAAGAAGTTTTAAAAAGTTTTACCTGTGGACTGATGTAAGAGTTCTAAGAGTTTTCTGTGAGGCAGCGAGATTGTAAAGCAATGAGATTGGACCTTGTTTGCAATTCAAATTATCTTTCCAAATGAAAACATGATTTTTGTGTTGAACAGCCCTGACCCATCATATTAAGACACATATTAGAATTAATAATCATTCAAATGTTTTTGACATGTGTTTTGAGATACCTTAAATGGAAATTGAATAAATTAATCACTAAGCAAGTTCAGTCACATTTATTTATAGTTATTCCCCTTTTCATTTTATTTGACTGATTGGATTCTATGCTGGCATATTTCATTTAAAGTAGGTATTAAGTTGGGAAGTTTTTTACATTCACATTTAGAAAAATGTTAAAAATGTACTGGTGTACACATTGTCCATAATCTTGGTTTATTATATTGAAGTTAACATTTATAAATGAAAAGATGTAGCAGACATTTTCAATTACATTATATAACCATTGGAATTAATTAGGAGTTCAAATGCAAAATACTGTATGTATGGAATGTACAGTGGTATAAATGAAATGTGCATAATGAACATTAATCTATGTCCTATTCCCTTTCAAAGTATTTCCTGTTTTAATAAATCAGTTGATAACACTAAACCCTTTAGTAGCAAATCCTTCACGTACAATGCTTTTCTGTAGCTATTAAAAGACTTGCTTTGTGAGATAAAATACTGGCTGAATGATTTAACTGTGACTAGTGATGGTAATACAAAATTGTTTTATTATGAATATGCACACTGTCTTTTTTAAAAACTTTTTAATTTTTTATTATGATTTTTTTATCTTAAGCACTTTCACCATTTTCTGAATGTTTGCTGGGTTGTTTGCCATTTGCATTATGTAAGCGAATATATTTTCATTTTCATTATATTAACCAATGATATTATGTTACTGAATCACAGCCAATCTATTTTTGTCTGAAAGTACAATCAAAAGACAAATAAAAAGACAATCAAGTCTTGTCTCTCTAGCTGTTGTTCCTGAAAGATACTTTTATGCAAGCAAACCAAATATTAAGTCATTTTTTATTAGAAATTTTATCATTAAATCTATTAACCATGGCAAAAACCTTCTTAACCTAATTCAGCTATAGGAATAAGAGAAACCATTGCAAAACCACAACATAAACCTGTTCATTATATGTTTAAAATAGTAGAAAAGCAATAATTTTTCATCTCTGTTTTCACAACATATAAAATTGAAAAATTATTATTATTATTATATTATATTTTTTATTAATAATATAATTATTATTATATTATATTATATTACATTAAAAATTATTTAAAATTATTATAACCATAACAGTGATAAGTAATGCCTGAGGAATGTAGGAGAGAGTTGCTAAAAGGATCAGGGAAAGTCATTGTGGTGAGCTGGAACAGAGCGTATCCAAGTGACATGAACCAAACTGCTGCAGCTGCTGCAATCCTGTATTTTATACCTTTATATCTCAAGAATGTCACAGGATGAAGTACTGCCAAGTATTGTTCAATACAAATGCAGGTTTGTATCAGAGGCCTTCCACTCTGGGCCAGACACAGAAAAAAATTAATCACTTAATAGTACTTGTTATTTTTAAAAACAAACAAATTTACTATTTCACCAGCACATTCTAAGCAGAAGATGAGCTCTATAATAATGTGATTCTGAAGAAACACAAGTTTATTTAACTTTCTGCTTAATGCAAAAATAGAACCAGAGACACCATGAATTGGCTGGAGTACCAACGAGGAAGCAAAATGTCAGGACACAGTACAAGACGATAAGTTCTTCTTCTACTTCTCCTTCTACTTCTCCTTCTTCTTCTTCTTCTTCTTTGTAACAATCAGACATGAAAGTAATTGAGAAAACCAAGCATTCTGTGCAAACAAACTGAAGGTAACAACTTTTTTATTTCAATCTTTGAAACCTATATAACACACTTTATCAGCAAATCTATAAAAATGTAGGTAATACCATTCTAGACCTAGTTCACGTTCATGAATAAGAGAAACATCTGCAAAACCACAGCATGATTACATGCTCATTAAATTTTAAAATATTACAAAAGCCACCATTTTTCACACTACATACAACTGAAAAATACAGTGGAAAAATAAACACTTGTTAATGACAAAAATGACACCTATACACCAATACAATCTGTTGAAACTCTGGACAATTATATATTGAAATGTTTTTATATTTAAAAAAGCTGTAAATGAAAATATGCAGCATTTTGAATTGTGAGCATAAATATACTAATATAATAATAATATAATAATACATATATAAAAAACACAATATATGTTGTAAAGACTATATGAGACTAATAATAAACCATCATCAGTGGAGAAAAGAAATATTATGGTGAATGATAGCGTACAACAGTAGGTATCTTCGTTAACAACTTAACAGCGAATCAGTTATTTTGCTTGGCTACCAAAATGTTACTGGAGCATGAAAGTTACCCTGTATGGTGAAAAGCATAACACAACCACAAGATCACACAATGAACGAAGCAAGAAATGGTCCTAAGTATGTTTAACAATGCATGTTTAATTTTAAAAGCATGTTTCATTTTAATGTGACTGGAATAAAAAAATCTAAAAAAGTATAACCAGCATGATCAGCCAAACCTGTAGAAAGTTGAAGATTCTCAGAGATCATGCAGTCACTTTAATTTACTTTTGATACTTTACACATTTCTGATGACTTTCCTTGTACAGTTTCAGCAGTGGTGTAATAATCACACCAAAAACATTGAAAGAAGACATAAAAGGAACAATATTACATGCAAACAATAACATATCTACTCCAGTACCAGTAAAAATGGTAAGTAATGCCTGAGGAATGTAGGAGAACAGCATTAGAAGCAATGCTGAAAATATAGTATTAAAGGCGTTTCTCTTCTGTTGGTTCCCTACATCTCTACCTGTCTGATTTCTGGTACCTGCATCTCCTGGCCCTGGGTGTTTCAGAGCACGCAACACAGACACACAGCAGAATGAAATCACAGCCAATGTTATGATGAACAGAGAGTTGCTAAAAGGATCAGGGAAAGCCTTTGTGGTGAGCTGGAACAGAGCGTATCCAAGTGACATGAACCAAACTGCTGCAGCTGCTGCAATCCTGTATTTTATACCTTTATATCTCAAGAATGTCACAGGATGAAGTACTGCCAAGTATTGTTCAATACAAATGCAGGTTTGTATCAGAGGCCTTCCACTCCAGGACAGACACAGAACAAAATAAATCACTATAAAGAATGTGTCATTTCTTAAAATAAAAAAATGTAGCATTTGAGCAGCACAATTTAAGCATAAGATGAGTTCTATTATAATGTGATTCAGAAGAAACACATGAGTTTGTTTGACTTTCCGCTCAATGCAAAAATAGAACCAGAGACACCATGAATTGGCTGGAGTACCAAGGAGAAAGCAAAATGTCATGACACAGCATGTGAAAATAAATCCAAAATGAATTCCGTTTAGACACACAGTAAAACTAAATGGAGTTGGAAGAATTAGAGTGGAATTGATGAACTCCTCAGGTGTATTAGTCATTCTGTATTAATTCTGTACTGCAAAGAGAAAACAAAGAACGTGAGAAGTTTTACAAAATAAAGATTAGAGATCAGGCGCTCATATAATATATACGAAAGGAAATGCATAAGTAATGCAGATGTGTTTTGTATTTGTTTGCTATACAGTTTATCCGGATAGAAGATTTCGAAAAGTCAGTGAATATACCAAGACATAAAAATGAGAAAAATAAAAAAAAGTCTGTAAGGTTACTTTTTTACTTCCTGCTATTTTCATCATCTTGCATTTACTACACAGAGATCAATGACCTACTGAACGTTTCTACCTGGTTGAAGAAGTTTTAAAAAGTTTTACCTGTGGACTGATGTAAGAGTTCTAAGAGTTTTCTGTGAGGCAGCGAGATTGTAAAGCAATGAGATTGGACCTTATTTGCAATTCAAATTATCTTCCCAAATGAAAAAATGACTTTTGTGTTGACCAGCCCTGTCCCATCATATTAAAACACATATTAGAATTAATAATCATTCAAATGTTTTTGACATGTGTTTTGAGATACCTTAAATGGAAATTGAATAAATTAATCACTAAGCAAGTTCAGTTACATTTATTTATAGTTATTCCCCTTGTCATTTTATTTGACTGATTGGATTCTATGCTGGCATATTTCATTTAAAGTAGGTATTAAGTTGGGAAGTTTTTTACATTCACATTTAGAAAAATGTTAAAAATGTACTGGTGTACACATTGTCCATAATCTTGGTTTATTATATTGAAGTTAACATTTATAATGAAAAGATGTAAAGATGTTCAATTACATTATATAACCATTGGAATTAATTAGGAGTTCAAATGCAAAATAGGATAGCGTAGAAATACTGTATGTACGGAATGTACAGTAGTATAAATGAAATGTGCATAATGAACATCAATCTATGTCCTATTCCCTTTCAAAGTATTTCCTGTTTTAATGAATCAGTTGATAACACTAAACCCTTTAGTAGCAAATCCTTCATGTACAATGCTTTTCTGTAGCTATTAAAAGACTTGCTTTGTGGGATAAAATACTGGCTGAATGATTTAACTGTCACTAGTGATGGTAATACAAAGTTGTTTTATTATGAATATGCACACTGTCCTTTTTTAAAAACTTTTTTATTTTTTATTATGATTTTTTTTTATCTTAAGGACTTTTGCCATTTTCTGAATGTTTGCTGGGTTGTTTGCAATTTGCTTTATGTAAGCGAATATATTTTCATTTTCATTATATTAACCAATGATACTATGTTACTGAATCACAGCCAGTCTATTTTTGTCTGAAAGTACAATCAAAAGACAAATAAAAAGACAATCAAGTCTTGTCTCTCTAGCTGTTGTTCCTGAAAGATACTTTTATGCAAGCAAACAAAGTATTAAGTTATTTTTTATTAGAAATTTTATCATTAAATCTATTAACCATGGCAAAAACCTTCTTAACCTAATTCAGCTATAGGAATAAGAGAAACCATTGCAAAACTACAACATAAACCTGTTCATTATATGTTTCAAATAGTACAAAAGCAATAATTTTTCATCTTTGTTTTCACAACATATAAAATTGAAAAATTATTATTATTATTATTATTATTATATTTTTTATTAATCAGTTATTTTGCTTGGCTACCAAAATGTTACTGTAGCATGAAAGTTACCCTGTATGGTGAAAAGCATAACACAACAAGAAGATCACACAATGAACGAAGCAAGAAATGGTCCTAAGTATGTTTAACAATGCATGTTTAATTTTAAAAGCATGTTTCATTTTAATGTGACTGGAATAAAAAAATCTAAAAAAGTATAACCAGCATGATCAGCCAAACCTGTAGAAAGTTGAAGATTCTCAGAGATCATGCAGTCACTTTAATTTACTTTTGATACTTTATACATTTCTGATAACTTTCCTTGCACAGTTTCAGCAGTGGTGAAAACGTAGAAAGAATTCACAAAGGAACAATATTACATGCAAACAATAACATATCTACTCCAGTACCAGTAAAAATGGTAAGTAATGCCTGAGGAATGTAGGAGAACAGCATTAGAAGCAATGCTGAAAATATAGTATTAAAGGCGTTTCTCTTCTGTTGGTTCCCTACATCTCTACCTGTCTGATTTCTGGTACCTGCATCTCCTGGCCCTGGGTGTTTCAGAGCACGCAACACAGACACACAGCAGAATGAAATCACAGCCAATGTTATGATGAACAGAGAGTTGATAAAAGGATCAGGGAAAGTCTTTGTGGTGAGCTGGAACAGAGTGTATCCAAGTGACATGAACCAAACTGCTGCAGCTGCTGCAATCCTGTATTTTATACCTTTATATCTCAAGAATGTCACAGGATGAAGTACTGCCAAGTATTGTTCAATACAAATGCAGGTTTGTATCAGAGGCCTTCCACTCCAGGACAGACACAGAACAAAATAAATCACTATAAAGAATGTGTCATTTCTTAAAATAAAAAAATTTAGCATTTCAGCAGCACAATTTAAGCATAAGATGAGTTCTATTATAATGTGATTCAGGAGAAACACATGGGTTTGTTTGACTTTCCGCTCAATGCAAAAATAGAACCAGAGACACCATGAATTGGCTGGAGTACCAAGGAGAAAGCAAAATGTCATGACACAGCATGAGAAAATAAATCCAGAATGAATTCCTTTTAGACACACAGTAAAACTAAATGGAGTTGGAGGAATTAGAGTGGAATTGATGAACTCCTCAGGTGTATTAGTCATTCTGTATTAATTCTGTACTGCAAAGAGAAAACAAAAGAATGGGCTAATGATATGATGATAGTTGCTTAAAAATGAGTCTGTAAGGTTACTTTTTACTTCCTGCTATTTTGATAATCTTGCATTTACTAACTACAGATCAATGATAGAACTGCTCCATAGTAGTTGAGTAATCATAAAAACAAATCAACATTGTCATTTCCAAATCTTCAACTTTTTTTGTGGCTCTGATGTTTCTTGTGCCTGTCTGTCATTTGCTTTACTAGTGGATTTTACAACAGTCTTTGTTAATGAATCCCAGACATTCCACTTAATAGGTCTCATTAACTTCAAATGAATGCAGCTCAATTGCATTGATATCATACATTCCACAATTTTGCAATTTGCATTATGTAATTGAATATATTTTCATTTTCATTATACTATCAAATGAAAAATAAAAAGATAATCAAATCTTGTCTCTCCAGCTGTGTTTCAGGCACTGGTCTCTGTAGCTGTTGTTCCTAAAAGTGACTTTTACTTTTATGCAAGTAAACTAAGCATTACACCATTTTTTAATTTTATCAATAAATCTATTAAATGTAGCCTTGTTTGCTCTTGTGCTGGTGCATCATTTGTATGACTCCTGATTTTTCCAAAAGGTTGTGTAAAATGATTGTAAATCTCACAGATTCCACTCAAGAATTCTCTTTCATTTCCTTCTGATGCTTTAGAAATGTTAAATAATGCCTGAGGAATGTAGGAGAACAGGATTAGAAGCAATGCTGAAAATATAGTATTAAAAGCGTTTCTCTTCTATTTGTTTCCTACATCTCTACCTGTCTGATTTCTGGTATGTGTAACTGCTGTCCCTGGGTGTTTCAGAGAAGATTCCTAAAAGTCATTGAATATAGCAAGATGTAAAAATGAGAAAAATAAAAAAAGAGTCTGTAAGGTTACTTTTTTACTTCCTGCTATTTTCATCATCTTGCATTTACTACACAGAGATCAATGACCTACTGAACGCTTCTACCTGGTTGAAGAAGTTTTAAAAAATTTTACCTGTGGGCTGATGTAAGAGTTCTAAGAGTTTTCTGTGCAACAGCGAGATTGCAAAGCAATGAGATTGGACCTTGTTTGCAATTCAAATTATCTTTCCAAATGAAAACATGACTTTTGTTGAACAGCCCTGTCCCATCATATTAAAACACATATTAGAATTAATAATCATTCAAATGTTTTTGACATGTGTTTTGAAATATCTTAAATGGACATTGAATAAATTAATCACTATGCAAGTTCAGTCATGTTTATTTAAAGTTATTCCCCTTTTCATTTTATTCGACTGATTGGATTCTATGTTAGCTTATTTCATTGTTAGTACAGAAACAATTATGTATTTTAAAAAGTGCATTTATATAAAGCTGTGATTTGAATTATAGTTGGTACTACTGTCATAACTGCTGTTATGGAAAATTAATCACCACATATATGGAATAAATATTGATATACTGTATATATGGAGTGTACAGTGGTATAAATGAAATGTGCATAATGAACATTAATCTATGTCCTATTCCCTTTCAGAATATTTCCTGTTTAATAAATCAGTTGATAACACTAAGCTATTTAGTAGCAAATCCTTCATGTACAATGCTTTTCTGTAGCTATTAAAAGACTTGCTTTGTGAGATAAAATACTGGCTGAATGATTTAACTGTCACTAGTGATGGTAATACAAAATTGTTTCATTATGAATATGCACACTGTCTTTTTAAATTTTTAATCTTAAGCACTTCTACCATTTTCTGAATATTTGCTGGGTTGTTTGCAATTTGCATTATGTAAGCGAATATGTTTTCATTTTCATCAAAAGACAAATAAAAAGACAATTAAGTCTTGTGTCTCTAGCTCTGGATCCTAAAAGAGACTTTCATGCAAGCAAACCAAGCATTAGACATTTTTTATTTGAAATTTCATTAGTAAATCTATTAAACATGGGAAAAACTTACTTAACCTAGTTCCAGGACAGGAATAAGAGAAACAATAGCAAAACCACAGAATAAACCTGTTCATTATATATTTAAAATACTACAAACGCAACAATTTTTCATGTGTGTTCACAGCATATACAATTGAAAAACATAAAGGAAAAATGACCACTTGCTATACAAGTTATGCCCGTACATGTAGATATATTTATAACATACTTTATGTTGGTGTTATTCGATTTCAAACCAAAATATATCAAATGAAATTAGTTCAAAAACTCAAATGCAAATGTATTGTGAGCATAAAAATATAAATTTAGTACTGCATCATCATTAAGAAATGTTTTAGACAGATTCCATACATGAGGTCTCTTTCCTTGTGGTAGCCTTGTTATATCTTGTGCTGGTGCATCATTTGTATTACTACTGATTTTTCCAAAACGTTCTGTAAAATGATTGTGAATCCCACAGATTCCACTCAAGAATTCTCTTTCATTTCCTTCTGATACTTTACACATTTTAAGTGACCCTCCTTATACATTTTCAGGAATGGTGTAACCATCACACCAAAGACATTAAAAGAAGCTATAAAAGGAGCAATATTACATACAAGCAATGTATAATCTTTATTATAACTAATAAAAACGATAAGTAATCCCTGAGGAATGTAGGAGAACAGGATTAGAAGCAATGCTGAAAATATAGTATTAAAAGCGTTTTTCTTCTGTTGGTTCCCTACATCTCTACCTGTCTGATTTCTGGTATGTGCATCTCCTGGCCCTGGGTGTTTCAGAGCACGCAACACAGACACACAGCAGAATGAAATCACAGCCAATGTTAAGATGAACACAAAGTTGATAAAAGGATCAGGGAAAGTCATTGTGGTGAGCTGGAACAGAGCGTATCCAAGTGACATGAACCAAACTGCTACAGCTGCATGCAATCCTGTATTTCATACCTTTATATCTCAAGAATGTCACAGGATGAAGTACTGCCAAGTATTGTTCAATAGAAATGCAGGTTTGTATCAGAGGCCTTCCACTCCAGGACAGACACAGAAAAAAATAAATCACTATGAAGAATGTGCTATTTCTTAAAATAAATACATTTAGCATTTCAGCAGCACAATGTAAGCATAAGATGAGTTCTATTATAATGTGATTCAGGAGAAACACATGGGTTTGTTTGACTTTCCGCTCAATGCGAAAATAGAACCAGAGACACCATGAATTGGCAGGAGTACCAAGGAGAAAGCAAAATGTCAGGACACAGCAGAGGAAAATAAATCCAAAATGAATTCCTTTTAGACACACAGTAAAACTAAATGGAGTTAGAGGAATTAGAGTGGAATTGATGAACTCCTCAGGTGTATTAGTCATTCTGTATTAATTCTGTACTGCAAAGAGAAAACAAAAGAATGTGTGAAGTTTTACAAAATAAAGATTAGAGATCAGGCTCTCATACGATATACAAAAGGAAATGCATAAGTAATGCAGATGTGTTTTGTATTTGTTTGCTATACAGTTTATCCGGATAGAAGATTTCTAAAAGTGAGTGAACATACCAAGATGTAAAAATGAGAAAAATAAAAAAGAGTCTGTAAGGTTACTTTTTTACTTCCTGCTATTTTGATCATCTTGCATTTACTACACAGAGATCAATGACCTACTGAACGCTTCTACCTGGTTGAAGAAATTTTAAAAAGTTTTACCTGTGGACTGATGTAAGAGTTCTAAGAGTTTTCTGTGAGGCAGCGAGACTGCAAAGCAATGAGATTGGACCTGTTTGCAATTCAAATTATCTTTCCAAATGAAAACATGACTTTTGTGTTGAACAGCCCTGTCCCATCATATTAAAACACATATTAGAATTAATAATCATTCAAATGTTTTTGACATGTGTTTTGAGATACCTTAAATGGAAATTGAATAAATTAATCACTAAGCAAGTTCAGTAACATTTATTTATAGTTATTCCCCTTTTCATTTTATTTGACTGATTGGATCCTATGCTGGCATATTTCATTTAAAGTAGGTATTAAGTTGGGAAGTTTTTTACATTCACATTTAGAAAAATGTTAAAAATGTACTGGTGTACACATTGTCCATAATCTTGGTTTATTATATTGAAGTTAACATTTATAAATGAAAAGATGTAGCAGACATGTTCAATTACATTATATAACCATTGGAATTAATTAGGAGTTCAAATGCAAAATACTGTATGTATGGAATGTACAGTGGTATAAATGAAATGTGCATAATGAACATTAATCTATGTCCTATTCCCTTTCAAAGTATTTCCTGTTTTAATGAATCAGTTGATAACACTAAACCCTTTAGTAGCAAATCCTTCACGTACAATGCTTTTCTGTAGCTATTAAAAGACTTGCTTTCTGAGATAAAATACTGGCTGAATGATTTAACTGTCACTAGTGATGGTAATACAAAATTGTTTTATTATGAATATGCACACTGTCTTTTTTAAAAACTTTTTAATTTTTTATTATGATTTTTTTATCTTAAGCACTTTTACCATTTTCTGAATGTTTGCTGGGTTGTTTGCCATTTGCATTATGTATGCGAATATATTTTCATTTTCATTATATTAACCAATGATATTATGTTACTGAATCACAGCCAATCTATTTTTGTCTGAAAGTACAATCAAAAGACAAATAAAAAGACAATCAAGTCTTGTCTCTCTAGCTGTTGTTCCTGAAAGATACTTTTATGCAAGCAAACCAAATATTAAGTCATTTTTTATTAGAAATTTTATCATTAAATCTATTAACCATGGCAAAAACCTTCTTAACCTAATTCAGCTATAGGAATAAGAGAAACCATTGCAAAACCACAACATAAACCTGTTGATTATATGTTTAAAATAGTAGAAAAGCAATAATTTTTCATCTCTGTTTTCACAACATA
Source organism: Pangasianodon hypophthalmus (assembly GCF_027358585.1). Taxonomy (NCBI): domain Eukaryota; kingdom Metazoa; phylum Chordata; class Actinopteri; order Siluriformes; family Pangasiidae; genus Pangasianodon; species Pangasianodon hypophthalmus. Next base: position 8,662,449 of record NC_069712.1, read on the forward strand.
TAAAATTGAAAAATTATTATTATTATATTATATTTTTTATTAATAATATAATTATTATTATATTATATTATATTACATTAAAAATTATTTAAAATTATTATAACCATAACAGTGATAAGTAATGCCTGAGGAATGTAGGAGAGAGTTGTTAAAAGGATCAGGGAAAGTCTTTGTGGTGAGCTGGAACAGAGCGTATCCAAGTGACATGAACCAAACTGCTGCAGCTGCTGCAATCCTGTATTTTACACCTTTATATCTCAAGAATGTCACAGGATGAAGTACTGCCAAGTATTGTTCAATACAAATGCAGGTTTGTATCAGAGGCCTTCCACTCTGGGCCAGACACAGAAAAAAATTAATCACTTAATAGTACTTGTTATTTTTAAAAACAAACAAATTTACTATTTCACCAGCACATTCTAAGCAGAAGATGAGCTCTATAATAATGTGATTCAGAAGAAACACAAGTTTATTTAACTTTCTGCTTAATGCAAAAATAGAACCAGAGACACCATGAATTAACTGGAGTACCAACAAGGAAGCAAAATGTCAGGACACAGTACAAGACAATAAGTTCTTCTTCTACTTCTCCTTCTTCTTCTTCTTCTTCTTCTTTGTAACAATCAGACATGAAAGTAATTGAGAAAATCAAGCATTCTGTGCAAACAAACTGAAGGTAACAACTTTTTTATTTCAATCTTTGAAACCTATATAACACACTTTATCAGCAAATCTATAAAAATGTAGGTAATACCATTCTAGACCTAGTTCACGTTCATGAATAAGAGAAACATCTGCAAAACCACAGCATGATTACATGCTCATTAAATTTTAAAATATTACAAAAGCCACCATTTTTCACACTACATACAACTGAAAAATACAGTGGAAAAATAAACACTTGTTAATGACAAAAATGACACCAATACAATCTGTTGAAACTCTGGACAATTATATCCTGAAATGTTTTTAGATTTAAAAAAGCTGTAAATGAAAATATGCAGCATTTTGAATTGTGAGCATAAATATACTAATATAATAATAATATAATAATACATATATAAAAAACACAATATATGTTGTAAATACTATATGAGACTAATAATAAACCATCATCAGTGGAGAAAAGAAATATTATGGTGAATGATAGCGTACAACAGTAGGTATCTTCGTTAACAACTTAACAGTGAATCAGTTATTTTGCTTGGCTACTAAAATGTTACTGGAGCATGAAAGTTACCCTGTATGGTGAAAAGCATAACACAACCACAAGATCACACAATGAACGAAGCAAGAAATGGTCCTAAGTATGTTTAACAATGCATGTTTAATTTTAAAAGCAAGTTTCATTTTAATGTGACTGGAATAAAAAAATCTAAAAAAGTATAACCAGCATGATCAGTCAAACCTGTAGAAAGTTGAAGATTCTCAGAGATCATGCAGTCACTTTAATTTACTTTTGATACTTTACACATTTCTGATAACTTTCCTTGTACAGTTTCAGCAGTGGTGTAATAATCACACCAAAAACATTGAAAGAAGACATAAAAGGAACAATATTACATGCAAACAATAACATATCTACTCCAGTACCAGTAAAAATGGTAAGTAATGCCTGAGGAATGTAGGAGAACAGCATTAGAAGCAATGCTGAAAATATAGTATTAAAGGCGTTTCTCTTCTGTTGGTTCCCTACATCTCTACCTGTCTGATTTCTGGTACCTGCATCTCCTGGCCCTGGGTGTTTCAGAGCACACAACACAGACACACAGCAGAATGAAATCACAGCCAATGTTATGATGAACAGAGAGTTGCTAAAAGGATCAGGGAAAGCCTTTGTGGTGAGCTGGAACAGAGCGTATCCAAGTGACATGAACCAAACTGCTACAGCTGCTGCAATCCTGTATTTTATACCTTTATATCTCAAGAATGTCACAGGATGAAGTACTGCCAAGTATTGTTCAATACAAATGCAGGTTTGTATCAGAGGCCTTCCACTCCAGGACAGACACAGAACAAAATAAATCACTATGAAGAATGTGTCATTTCTTAAAATAAAAAAATGTAGCATTTGAGCAGCACAATTTAAGCATAAGATGAGTTCTATTATAATGTGATTCAGAAGAAACACATGGGTTTGTTTGACTTTCCGCTCAATGCAAAAATAGAACCAGAGACACCATGAATTGGCAGGAGTACCAAGGAGAAAGCAAAATGTCATGACACAGCATGTGAAAATAAATCCAAAATGAATTCCGTTTAGACACACAGTAAAACTAAATGGAGTTGAAAGAATTAGAGTGGAATTGATGAACTCCTCAGGTGTATTAGTCATTCTGTATTAATTCTTTACTGCAAAGAGAAAACAAAGAACGTGAGAAGTTTTACAAAATAAAGATTAGGGATCAGGCGCTCATACAATATATATGAAAGGAAATGCATAAGTAATGCAGATGTGTTTTGTATTTGTTTGCTATACAGTTTATCCGGATAGAAGATTTCGAAAAGTCAGTGAATATACCAAGACATAAAAATGAGAAAAATAAAAAAAAGTCTGTAAGGTTACTTTTTTACTTCCTGCTATTTTGATAATCTTGCATTTACTACACAGAGATCAATGACCTACTGAACGCTTCTACCTGGTTGAAGAAATTTTAAAAAGTTTTACCTGTGGACTGATGTAAGAGTTCTAAGAGTTTTCTGTGAGGCAGCGAGACTGCAAAGCAATGAGATTGGACCTGTTTGCAATTCAAATTATCTTTCCAAATGAAAACATGACTTTTGTGTTGAACAGCCCTGTCCCATCATATTAAAACACATATTAGAATTAATAATCATTCAAATGTTTTTGACATGTGTTTTGAGATACCTTAAATGGAAATTGAATAAATTAATCACTAAGCAAGTTCAGTCATGTTTATTTAAAGTTATTCCCCTTTTCATTTTATTCGACTGATTAGATTCTATGCTGGCTTATTTCATTTAAAGTAGGTCTTAAGTTGGGACCTTTTTTACATTCACATTTAGAAAAATGTTAAAAATGTACTGGAGTACACATTGTCCATAATCTTGGTTTATTATATTGAAGTTAACATTTACAATGAAAAGATGTAGCAGACATGTTCAATTACATTATATAACCATTGGAATTAATTAGGAGTTCAAAAACAAAATAAGATAGCATAGAACTGGTCTACAGTAGTTGAGTAATCATAAAAACAAAATCGACATTGTAATGCCCAAATCTTCATCTTCATCTCTAACCCTGATGTTTCTTGTACCTGCCTGTCATTTCCTTTACTAGTGCATTTTACAACAAATTTTGTTAAATGAGTCCCAGACATTCCATTAAATAAGTTTCTTTAATTTCAATTTAATGCACCTCAATTGTATTGAAATCATACAGGCCACATCCAAGACTATTGTCCAAATATATGCTGATTTGCAGCAGAGGTCTGGCAGAAAACTACTCTGACCTGAAGACTTTCCCATGACAGAAAACATACTGCCTGTTAGAAAGTGCTGAAACCTGCTACTCATACTATAAATATTAAATAAATGTCTCCTTAGAGAAAGCTTCACCATACAAATGATTAAAGGTTTTTCTTTCTTAAATAACAACACATTTTATTCCATTTATTTTAAGTCTTAGATTATGTGATCTGCATATGCTGTGATTTGAATTATAGCTGGTACTACTATCGTAACTCCTGTTCTAGAAAACTGATCACCACATGTGGAGTAAATATTGGTATACTGTATGTATGGAATGTACAGTGGTATAATTGAAATGTGCATAATAAACATTAATCTATGTCCTATTCCCTTTCAAAGTATTTCCTGTTTTAATGAATCAGTTGATAACACTAAACCCTTTAGTAGCAAATCCTTCATGTACAATGCTTTTCTGTAGCTATAAAAAGACTTGCTTTGTGAGATAAAATACTGGCTGAATGATTTAACTGTCACTAGTGATGGTGATACAAAATTGTTTTATTATGAATATGCACACTGTCTTTTTAAATTTTTTTTATTTTTTATTATGATTTTTTTATCTTAAGCACCTGTGACGTAGTGATTCTAGCTATGCCCGTTACCTTAAATCACACTTCACAGAACAGTACAAAAAAAATAAATAACTGCACTCTTACAATTGCAAAAATGTTTTTTTTTATTTAACCCAAAGTTGGGCTTGTTTCTTTTTCCACTATCCCTTGCTTATTCAAAGCATGTCAAAGTACACAACAAATAAACAACCAAAAATAAATCATCTCATGAAATAAATTACCATATAAGTCAGCATCAATATATCACAGTTGTCTTTCAAAAGAGGGAGAAGAATACACAAGTCTACATGTCATCAATAGTAAATCAATAGATATCATGACTACATCTGTAAATATTCCGACATAGTACTTGTCAATGCATCAAGTCTCTGTAAGTTCGAAGTCCATAACTGAAGCAAGCCAAACATAACACATCAACTCATATCACATTAACTTATAACACATTAACCCATGGTTCCTTCAACAGTTCAGCTGACTCTTTTGAAAGTTCGTTTTCTTAAACAGAAGGTTTAAAAGAAAAATAATTGATGTTTGTGTGTTTGTGTATGTGTGCATGTTTGTGTGTGTGTCCATGTGGTTGTGATGTGGTCTGGGTTAGATGTCCGTTAAACCCAGCTTTTCTGAGAGTCATTGATGAATAAGTGGCTTCGTTGAGGTAAATGAATGAACTGTTCAAGGCCTACCTGGAGTCCAACGCACAGTCAGTGGATTTGCGGTCCGGCCAAGACAACACGAAACTCATTCAAAGTTACAGCGTTCCAATCCAGCGTAGTTCAAACACAGCTGATTAACGAGTGCCGTAGTGAACATCCAAACACTCGTCCACTGTGCAGCCAGCGAAACTCCTGTAACACCGTAATCTTCAGTCTCGTCATTTCATTGTCGGCGGCTTTACTTCAGAGCACTTACTGACTGACGATTCAGCTTTCGTTCGGCCCAGACCTTTACCACTTTCTGAATATTTGCTGGATTGTTTGCAATTTTCATTATGTAAGCGAATATGTTTTCATTTTCATTATATTACCTAATGATATTATGTTACTGATTCACAGCCGATCTATTTTTGTCTGAAAGTACAATCAAAAGACAAATAAAAAGACAAATAATTCTTGTCACTCTAGCTGTTGTTCCTAAAAGATACTTTTATGCAAGCAAACCAATTTTTCATTTGATTTTATTTGATTGATTACATCATTTTTTATTTGAAATTTTATCAGTAAATCTATTAAACATAGGAAAAACTTTCTTAATCTAGTTCAGGTACAGGAATAAACAAAACCGTTGCAAAACTACAGCATAAAAATGTTCATTATATGTTTAAAATTGTACAAAAGCAATCATTTTTCACCTATGTTTTCACAACATATAAAATTGAAAAATATAAAAGAAAAATGACCACTTGCTATACAAATTACCCCCGTACATGTAGATATATTTATAACATACTTTATGTTGGTGTTATTCCATTTCATCAGGATTTCTTACCAATATATATCAATGCAATTAGTTTCGTAATAAAAAAACTCAATGCAATTGTACTATGAGCATAAAAATATAATTTTATTACTGCACCAACAAAAGTTTGAAAGATTCCATACATGAGGTCTCTTTCCTTGTACTAGCCTTGTTATATCATTTGCTGGTGCATTATTTGTATTACTACTGATTTTTCCAAAACGTTCTGTAAAATGATTGTGAATCCCACAGATTCCACTCAAGAATTCTCTTTCATTTCTTCTGATACTTTACACATTTTAAATGACCTTCCTTATACATTTTCAGGAATGGCGTAACCATCACACCAAAGACATTAAAAGAAAATATAAAGGGAGCAATATTACATACAGACAATATCTGATCTATTTCAAAACAAGTATAAATGCTAAGTAATGCCTGAGGAATGTAGGAGAACAGGATTAGAAGCAATGCTGAAAATATAGTATTAAAGGCATTTCTCTTCTGTTGGTTCCCTACATCTCTACCTGTCTGATTTCTGGTACGTGCATCTCCTGGCCCTGGGTGTTTCAGAGCACACAACACAGACACACAGCAGAATGAAATCACAGCCAATGTTATGATGAAAAGAGTGGTCATAACATGATCAGGGAAAGCCGTTGTGTTGATACCATAAATAGCGTATCCAAGTGACATGAACCAAACTGCTACAGCTGCAGTAATCCTGTATTTTATACTTTTATATCTCAAGAATGTCACAGGATGAAGTACTGCCAAGTATTGTTCAATGCAAATGCAGGTTTGTAGCAGAGGTCTTCCACTCCAGGCCACACACAGAAAAAAATGAATCATTGTATAGTATTTGTTATTTTTAAAAACAAACAAATTTACTATTTCACCAGCACACTCTAAGCAGAAGACGAGCTCTATAATAATGTGGTTCAGAAGAAACACATGGATTTGTTTGACTTTCTGCTCAATGCAAAAATAGAACCAGAGACACAGTGAATTGGCTGGAGTACCAACGAGGAAACAAAATATCACGACACAGCATGAGAAAATAAATCCAAAATGAATTCCTTTTTGACACACAATAAAACTAAATGGAGTTGGAGGAATTAGAGTGAAATTGATGAACTCTTCAGATTATTAGTCATTACTAAATTAGTCATTCTGTAAAGAGAAAACAAAGGAATGTGTGAAGGCACAAAAGATTAGGACTAATGAAATTTAAAAAAAGAGCCTGTAATGTTATCTTTAGGAACTTCTTGCTTTTAAGATCACCTTGCATACACTACGCAATGAGCGGAGACATACTGAATGCTTATACATTATTGGAGTTTTAAAAAATTTTACCTGTGGACTGATGCAAGAGTTCTAAGAGTTTTCTGTGAGACAGCGAGATTGCAAAAAAGCAATGAGGTCGGACCACTGAGATTGGGATTCAAATGGTCTTGCCAAATGAGAACACGGTTTTTGTGTTGAACAGACCTGTTCTGTCACATTAAAACACTAATAATCTGTGCAAATGTTTTTGACATGTGTTTTGAAATACCTTATATGGAAACTTACTAAACATATCACAAACAAAATATTTTAGAAAAAAAAATTAGACTATGAGGACAGACTACTGGACACTCTGCTGTTGCAAGAAACACAAAGATTACCAAATCTGCAACTTTTCAGTCATAGTTGGAAAAAATTAATATGCAGTAACATCAGTATGAATGTTTTATGGTAACTTTTCTCATTTTTTAAAATCACAAATGCTTTTGTGAGCTGCTTTTTAAGGTTGACCACTTTTATTTAAAGTTGTTCCCCTTTTCATTTTATCTGACTGATTTTATTGTATGTTGGCTTATTTTATTTTATGTCCTATATATATGTGTATATATATATATATATATATATATATATATGTGTGTGTGTGTGTGTGTGTGTGTGTGTGTGTGTGTAATTATTATTTTTTTATATTAGCTTTTATATTTGAAAAAGAGGCTGGAGTACATATCGTCAGGGTGGGTAGTGGTGGCTCAGTGGTTAAGGCGCTGGGTTACTACTAAGAAGGTTGTGGTTTTGTTTTGCTGTTCTGTAATGTATATGTGACAAATAAAGGCCTTCTTCTTCTAAATATGATTTATTATATTCCAGAGAATTACTGAGAGTCACGGTTTACAGACTAGCTACAGTATATCATCATTTGAATTAATATAAAAAATAGGATTTTATAAAAATAGGATTCATATAAAAGTTCATATAAAAAAATAGGATTTAATCAGAAGAGTAAATCCAACACTGTAAACTCCATACCTGCATCTATTTTTTGGGACCATAATATTTCTTGTGCCCTTCCATCATTTGATTTACTAATGCATTTTACAGCAGGTTTGGCAAGAGTCCCACAGTTTCCACTCACATGGACTCTAATTTATTTTTGATAGTTTAGACATGTTAGATGACTTTCCTTTTACATGTTCAGCAATGGTGTAATCATCACACTAATGACATCTATTGGGGTCACAAAGGGAGTAATATTACACACACAATAAGTGATCTATGACAGTAAGATGATAAGTAATACAGTTTTAGGTCAACGGTATTAGAAACAATGCTAGTAAGACCATATCAAAGGCATTAGTTTGCTGGTTCCCTACATCTACATCATGCCACAAAGAACACTAAGAAAGAAACAGGGTTATGGAAATTTGTTACACTGATCTCATACAGGCCACATCCAAATGCCATCAACCGTACGCAGATTTACCACAGCAGGTAAAAAAAAAACTGAAAAAAGCAAAATGAAACTATAAACAATTTGCCATTATTAAAGGTAAATACTATACAGAAGATGGGCTCTAGAATGGGATTCAAAAGAAACATCCAAAGACAGAACCAGACACCACCAATTCACTGATATATATTAAGGACGAAGCAAAATATCGTGATACAGTAGCAGAAAAAAATAAATCCCAAATTCATTGCTTATAAACTTCTTTGGAATTCATGAACCATTTAGTTGCTAGCCATTTTGTGAGAAAATGAAGGAATTTGTGAAAAAGTTCTTATACAGAAACCAAAACGAGGTATTAATATGCAGTATATGGACACATTGAGATATAAGGAAAATGTTTTCTATGAAATATCAATGTATCCTAAAGGTTGGTGAACAGAATGAGACATAAAAGGGTAAAAAAAATTGAAAAGGCAAATATTTACAAAGTTCAAAGTTATTATGTATAGAAATGCATTTCCAAAGACATATAAATTCACATTTTTTAGGATCAGCACTTACACCTCATTTCTGCATAATAGCAAGATTTATAAGCAGAGATCACTTCACATTTGCTATCCAAGTACTGTTGTCAAGTTAACAAATATCTTCTCTGTTAAACAGGTGCACATTATTTATATCTTTTGTAGTGAGCACACTAAAGGCCCTTATTAGGAAATACAGTTTATTATGAATTACCGAAATATTCCATAAACATTTATGTTCTTGTTAATATATGCTTGCTATTCTAGCTTGTAGGTCCATTTAAGAAAGAAATTCATTTTTAAACAGATTGGGTTTGGGTTTAAATAGCATTGAAAAACCCATTAAATTGACTTTGAGCTTGATTGTTGTAAACTCTTTATCTGTTAACCATTGTTTTTATTAAATTGACACTTTATGAAGTATGCAATTTAATTTTGCATTTGTTTGTTGGTTTGTTTTTGCTAACAAAAATGTATCTATCAGTGATCCATTTTGAATCCTATCCTATTTTATATTCATACATATAGCCAATTTTAAATGTTGCTTTGCATATTACTTAATGATTACTCCAAGTCTTCTTTGCTGATCAGAAGATACTGAATGTGAATGAAATCAAGAAATTACTGCATCCTGAGTGAACCAATTACTGCATTTGTATTTTAGATGGCAGGTATACTGCTTGTGTTTTATATAATAAATATTGCAACTTTTTTGGCTTGATCATTAAGTCTCCTAGAAACAACATGTTCAAATGTAGTTAAAGTATTAAGACTTCAGCTCTTTAAGGAAAGTCATTTATTTATTTAATTTCAAGTGTATAATTATGATAGCAGATCTTGGGAAGTGTGAGTCATTCAGAAAAGAGTATTCCCTGCAACAGGAAGACTAAATGTACAGTATGTTTAAATAACTCTAAAGCAAAGGAGTTCAAATGAGCCACTGCTTGGGATTATATACAATAATCCATTCACCAGGAATCATCAGATGAATAAACTGTTGTATTCAACTGGAGGTTTTTTTTTGTTTGTTTTTTTTTTTACATTTAATCATAGACCATTTTTTTTTATTGTAACACATTAATGGTTGAAACAGACCTCTTTGTATTTTTGTTGAATCATGGTACCTGGAAATGTGCCATAACCCTATCCACATAACAGTTCTATTAAAATGAATTTTATATTTTTTATGGGACATACTATGGTGTGCTAGATCCACTCAATGTAGAGGCCATGCCTATTCTTAAATTATAATTTAAAAAAAAAAAGTATCAATACCACCACCACCACGACCACCACCACCACCAACAACAACAATAGTAATAATAGTAATAAAAAATAAAAAATAAAAATAATAATAATAATAGCTGCTACTGAGGGGTCAAGCACTACATAGCACAGCATTGGGGTCAAATGACACCAATGTTTTGTCATCCCTCAGGACATGGTCCTCAGCATAGGTTTCAAATTCTGTGTTGATACAACAAAGCACTGCAGAGATATGACCTTAATTTTTTAATTTTTTCATTTATTTATTTATTTATTTGGCTATTTTACCATCAGTGTCTGCCATATTTCAAAAGATTTCAAAAGCAATACATGACGTCAAAGTGGCAGTTTCTAAGGAATCACATGACAAAGACATCATAATTTTAGGTCAAACAGTTGAAGCATTATGAGCACTTTTAAAATTATTTTATAGACTGAAATGTTTGTAATGCTTGTAAACACTGAGATTATTCATTAATATTGGAGTTTTATTGTTACCTTAACCGTATAATTTTGGTATGGCTAGACTTCTGTTTACACATATTTTTTTAGTGCAGTTAGCAACATTTAGTGGGCATACATATGATTCATAATTTTTATGCGTACAAAGGTTTCAACATGCTTTATTTTGGTAACAAATACACTAGCGAAAAAAAAAATTCATAGAGATTCATAACAATAATAAAAAATTATTTTACAGACCAAATGAGGTGATGCATCTGTTAAAATATCAGAGCTCAGTATACTTTGTTTTTTGACATTCTAGCAGGAAAGGCTTTGTATGCTGTGCTCACATGATAGTCCTCAACATTGTTTTTTTTTTTTTTTTTTAAACTCGCCATAGGTATACAAGCATGTATGATATACCATTGGATTCTATTTGAAGAATAGACATTTTTTTTTTTTTGATTTTGTGAATTTGTATGTGCTTTTTCAACTTTTTTGGGAATTGACTTGCTCTCCAGAGCCACTGTAGTGAATAACCAGATAAGTGTATAATTAAAAGAATCATAAGTGAGCCATTCCATATCCACTGTCCAGAAAGTTTTTTATTCTTACTGAGAATATGCTGGTTGATTACAGTTGAGCACATTGCTTTACTACTCATATAATAATGATATAAATCATATTATATATGAAATAAATAATACAGGTATTTTTGGATAATACATTGGCTAAAGCTTTCTGAAAATTTCAGGTATTGAAGTGAATATTTTAAGTTAAGAGGTGGAACAGGCCACCAGTATTGTATAATCATTCCAATAAATATATAATTGTGCATATATTCATAACTGGTCATTGGTTGGATAAAAGTATAAAATTAGCATGATCAATCTAAAACCTGCATCTTGGCCCTGCTTTTATAAGTGCTTACTCATCAATCCACACTTCTACAGATTACACCGTTCAATTTGAGATGAACTTCCTTATACATTTTCAGCAACGGTGTAATCATCACAGACCAAGTATTTAAGGAGCTTATGAATGGAAGGATATTACACTGAAACAATTTCTGGTCTATGTCTGTAATGGTAACAAAGCTGAGTAATGCCTGAGAAAAGTACGTCAACAGGATTATAAGCAATGCTGAAAAGATCATATTGAAAACATTCCTCGTTTGTTGGTTCCCTACATATCTGCCTGTCTGATTACTGATACGTTTGCGTGATTGTTTCAGAGCATACAGCACAGATAAACAACAGAACAAAATCACAGTCACTGCTATGAAGAAGACAAAGTTAAAAAAGGGATCTGGGAAAGTCTGTAGGGTAATTGTGTACAGACCGTATCCAAAAGCTAGGACCCACGATACTGCTGCCACTGCAATCCGGTATTTTATATCTTTATACTTCAAGAATGTTAGTGGATGAAGCACTGCCAAGTATTGTTCAATACAAATGCAGGTTTGTAACAGTGTTCTTCCCATCCAGGACACTCCAAAAATGAAAAAAAGCACTTTATAATATATGCCATTGTGAAAAACAAACACATTCAGTATTTCAGGAAAACATTCTAGACAGTACATGAGCTCCATTATATTATGATTCAGGAAAAACACATGAGTTGGTGTGAATTTACACTCAGATCCACAAAGATAGAACTGGAGACACCATAAATGGGCTGCTGTACCAAGAATAGCACAAAACAGCTTGATAAAGTAGAAGAAAATATAACTAAAAGAATATTCTTTTAAACAGTCCACAAATATCACTGGAGATGATAGAGTAGAATTGATGAATTCTTCAGATGCGTTAGCCATTCTGTATTAGTTGTGTACTACAAAAAAAAACAATGAAGGAATACAATAAACACTGTAAACATTTGGAATCATTACAGGTCTTGTACAGAAATTAACAGAAGATATTGCACTATATGGACAAAAATATATTCTATGTGTATCCCGGATTCATAAAGGTCAGGGGACATAAGAAGGCATAATATAAACTTATAACGTTCATAGTTCTTACATAAATGTATGCTAGCTCATCTTACATAAATTAATAAATGTAAAGAAATTACAATATGCATTTCCACAAACCTACCTTGTACAGTTTTAGCATGAAATTGTACAGCTGGTAACGATGTTGTTTAAAAAATAGCGTTGTGGACTGATGCAAGACTTTCAGCTTAACAGTGAATTTCAAAGCAATAAGAGTGGATCATATTTGCTATTCAAATATTGTTGTCAAATTAAAGCATGTTTTGTGGGTTAAATAGGTGCACTTTGTCACCCATGTACACCCTTTGTCATACTAAGTATAATAAATGCTCTTATTAGGAATTGTTGTTGTCATTTTGTAAATAATCTATACCTATTCCATATATTTTTACTTTAAGTAATACTCCAATAATAATGTTCTACTTTTTATTTAGACTTTTTATTCCTGGCTGTAAACTGTTAGCTGTTTGCTACTGTAAACGGTGCCATAACTATTTATTAAATTGATCTGAAATTGAGTGTGTGAAGGTAGAAATATTGTCCTCAGATCATTTCTGTTTCAAATGAACCCCCTTAAACTCCAGGGCCTCATCTTTATATCTCCAACTAGTTGATCTCCTGGATGCTAATCTGACTGGATACAAAGCTGTGCATTTTGCCCCTAGTATAGTTCAGCACACCTTCACACTTGCTTAACAGAGCTTGTGTATAGTCTCATCACCCCCTCCCAAGGCACTAAATGCTTTGCCAGAACATCTTTGGGGCCACTTGAATGTCTTTTTTCCATGACCTCTCCAGACTCCTCCCATGACATAGGTTTTGCTGCTGCAGCTGCTTTGCCACAGTCCTTCTTCCTCTCTTATATCTCTCAACTGAATCAGAAGTGTCCTCCTTGAGCGTTTCTCTTACAGTTGTGATATGCTTATGAGCATTAGGGCTAGTCTATGAAGTTGTTTTTTTCCCATATTTCTTAACTACACTTCAGAAATTCTCACACTGGAGGCAAATGACTCTCCCTCCCTGGATGTTAAAATTTCCATAGACATATAAATTCACATTTCATAGCATCTATGCTTACACCTGGTAAAACTCATTTCTGCACAATAGCAAGATTGAAAGGCAGTGAGATCACATCACATTTGCTATCCAAATATTGTTGCCAAATAAAAAAAATCTTCTTTGTTAAACAGGTGTATGTTATGTACATCTTATACAATGAGCGTACTAAAGGCCCTAACTAGGAAATACAGTGAGCTTAGCTTTTTAATCAATTGTTTTTCCAACAATTCCATAAAATGTTATGTTATTTTAATATACAGTAGGCTTGCTATTGTAGCTTGTTGGTCCATATTACTAAAGAAATTTGTTCGTTAAATACCATTGGAAAACCCATTATTCATTTACAGTTACATTTATGGTATTTGGCAGATGCTGTGTATTGTTTCCTGCTGTAAATTATTTAATTTTTAACTATTGTTTTTGCTATTAGATACCAGATACCAATACCAGAAACCCTGAGTGTAGTATCACTGCTTTTGTATTTTAGATGGCAGGTATACTTCTAGTGTTTTATATCATAAAAATATTGTGACATTTGGCTTGACCATAAACTCTCTTTTAAGTGACAAGTTGAAAATGTAGTTAAAGCATTGAGAATGAAATCCAGCTGCTTATGGAGATGTAACTACAATATTCAATATTCAGTGTATAATTATGGTAGCAGTTCTAGAGCAGTGCAAGTGTCTGGGGTATCCAGGAGAGAGTATTCACTGCAACAGGAAGAAGAATTGGTACAGTATGTTCCAATAACTCTAAAATGAGCTGAAAGGAGTCACCCCACAGGCCATTTTGAACTACTTTTATATACAATAATCCATTCACCAGAAATTATCTTCAGATGATTAAATAGTTTTTCTTGTATTCCCCTGGCATATTTTAAATTTAATCATTAACTTTGTTGTTTTTTTTAAACTTGTTTTTATTATTATTATTATTATTATTATTATTATTAATAGTTGAAACAAACCTGTTTGTATAATTGTTGCAATCATAATACCTGGGAATGCACCATATCACCATGCACATAACAATAATGATTTTTACATTTGTTAATTCAAGGGACATAGTGTGCTAGTTCCACTCAATGTAGACACCAGAACTATTCTTTAATACTAATAATAAGGAAGAAGAAGAAGAAAAAAGAAGGGAAATGAAGAAATTTACATAAAAGAGGTCAACTTAAAAAAAAGACAAAGTAATTACCACTCAAGTTTAAAAAGTGACATTACAAAAGCAGTTGACATTAAAATAAGATGAACAATAATTATTAAAACAGTCAACATAAAAATGAGAAGAATATTTACATAAAAGCAGCCATTTAAAAACATATTTTGAAAGTTCCTGACCAACATATTCATTCCTTCCCCTGCATCCCTACTGTCTTTGTATGATAAATCACACCTTCAACAAACTGGTTTATCAATCTGTCACTATTCAAAATACACTAAAAGATAGCTGACCATCACATGCATATGTGACACAAGTTAATGCTTTACTACATATTACAGTACACACATATTACTACACACATATTTTTGTATAA
Organism: Pangasianodon hypophthalmus; assembly: GCF_027358585.1. Classification (NCBI taxonomy): domain Eukaryota; kingdom Metazoa; phylum Chordata; class Actinopteri; order Siluriformes; family Pangasiidae; genus Pangasianodon; species Pangasianodon hypophthalmus. Next base: position 8,677,534 of record NC_069712.1, read on the forward strand.
TACAACGAACATTTTTGAAACAGATAATGTGTAACCATAAAAATAAATGTATAATTGTGCACATATACATAATTAGTAATAAGTGATCATAAGTATTGATTGGTTGGATGATCAAAAGTGTAAAACTAGCATGATGAATCTTGAACCTGAGCTTATTATTTGTGGCCCTGCTATTACTGGTGCTTATTCATCATTTGTCTTATTAGTGATTTTTCCAGCAGGTTCTGTTGAAGGTTCATGAGTTCCACATGTTATACTTTTCAATTTGAGATGACCTTCCTTATACATTTTCAGCAATGGTGTAATCATCACGCACCAAGAATTTAAGGAGCTAAAGAATGGAAGAATATTACACTGAACCAATTTCTGGTCTATGTCAATAATGGTAACAAAGCTAAGTAATACCTGAGGAAAGTAAGTCAATAGAATTATCAGTAATGCTGAAAATATCATATTGAAAACATTCCTTGTTTGTTGGCTCCCTACATATCTGCCTGTCTGATTACTGATACGTTTACGTGACTGTTTCAGAGCATATAGCACAGATAAACAACAAAATGAAATCACAGTCACTGCTATGAAGAAGACAAAGTTAAAAAAGGGATCTGGGAAAGTCTGTAGGGTAATTGTGTACAGACCGTATCCAAAAGCTAGGACCCACGATACTGCTGCCACTGCAATCCGGTATTTTATATCTTTATACCTCAAGAATGTTAGTGGATGAAGCACTGCCAAGTATTGTTCAATACAAATGCAGGTTTGTAACAGTGTTCTTCCCATCCAGGACACTCCAAAAATGAAAAAAAGCACCTGACAACATATGCCATTGTGAAAAACAAACACATTCATTACTTCAGGAACACATTCTAGACAGTATATGAGCTCCATTATATTATGATTCAGAAAAAACACATGAGTTGGTTTGAATTTACACTCAGATCCACAAAGATAGAACTGGAGACACCACAAATGGGTTGCTGTACCAAGAAGGGTGCAAACTAGCCTGATAAGATAAAATAAAATATAACTAAAAGAATATTCTTTTAAACAGATCACAAATATCACTGGAGATGATAGAGTAGAATTGATGAACTCTTCAGATGCGTTAGCCATTCTGTATTAGTTGTGTACTACAAAGAAAACAATGAAAGAATACAATAAACACAGTAAACATTTGGAATTATTACAGGTCTTGTACAGAAATTAACAGAAGATATTGCAATATATGAACAAAAATATTTTCTAATATATTCTATGTGTATCCCGGATTCATAAAGGTCAGGGGACATAAGAAGGCATAATATAAACTTATAACGTTCATAGTTCTTACATAAATGTATGCTAGCTCATCTTACATAAATTAATAAATGTAAAGAAATTACAATATGCATTTCCACAAACCGACCTTGTACAGTTTTAGCATGAAATTGTACAGCTGGTAACGATGTTGTTTAAAAAATAGCGTTGTGGACTGATGCAAGACTTTCAGCTTAACAGTGAATTTCAAAGCAATAAGAGTGGATCATATTTGCTATTCAAATATTGTTGTCAAATTAAAGCATGTTTTGTGGGTTAAATAGGTACACTTTGTCACCCATGTACACCCTTTGTCATACTAAGTATAATAAATGATTTTATTAGGAATTGTTGTTGTTGTTGTTTTGTAAATTATTTATACCTATTCCATATATTTTTACTTTAACCTGAATGTGTATGTTATGTACATCTTATACACTGAACGTACTAAAGGCCCTAACTAGGAAATACAGTGAGCTTAGCTTTTTAATCAATTGTTTTATCAACAATTCCATAATATGTTATGTTATTTTAATATACAGTAGGCTTGCTATTGTAGCTTGTTGGTCAATATTACTAAAGAAATTTGTTCGTTAAATACCATTGGAAAACCCATTATTTTCATTTACAGTTACATTTATGGTATTTGGCAGATGCTGTGTATTGTTTCCTGCTGTAAATTATTTAATTTTTAACTATTGTTTTTGCTATTAGATACCAGATACCAATACCAGAAACCCTGAGTGTAGTATCACTGCTTTTGTATTTTAGATGGCAGGTATACTTCTAGTGTTTTATATCATAAAAATATTGTGACATTTGGCTTGACCATAAACTCTCTTTTAAGTGACAAGTTGAAAATGTAGTTAAAGCATTGAGAATGAAATCCAGCTGCTTATGGAGATGTAACTACAATATTCAATATTCAGTGTATAATTATGGTAGCAGTTCTAGAGCAGTGCAAGTGTCTGGGGTATCCAGGAGAGAGTATTCACTGCAACAGGAAGAAGAATTGGTACAGTATGTTCCAATAACTCTAAAATGAGCTGAAAGGAGTCACCCCACAGGCCATTTTGAACTACTTTTATATACAATAATCCATTCACCAGAAATTATCTTCAGATGATTAAATAGTTTTTCTTGTATTCCCCTGGCACATTTTAAATTTAATCAATAACTTTGTTTTTGTTTTTGTTTTTATTATTGTTATTATTATTATTATTATTATTATTATTATTATTATGTATTAATAGTTCAAACAAACCTGTCTGTATATTTGTTGCAATCATGGTACCTGGGAATGCACCATATCACCACATTGTTAATTCAAGGGACATAGTGTGCTAGTTCCACTCAATGTAGACACCAGAACTATACTTTAATACTAATAATAAGGAAGAAGAAGAAGAAAAAAGAAGGGAATTGAGGAAATTTACATAAAAGAGGTCAACTTAAAAAAAAAAGACAAAGTAATTACCAATCAAGTTAAAAAATGACATTGCAAAAGCAGTTAACATTAAAATAAGATGAACAATAATTATTAAAACAGTCAACATAAAAATAAGAAGAATATTTACATAAAGCAGCCATTTAATATTTAACTAATATCTAATATTTAACAGTCCTAGCTTCAGATCAAAGTTGCTGCCTTTGTATTCGGTATAATTTAATTTTATGTTAATTATGTTACTAAAACAAACTTTCTGAGTATTTCTACATTTTTGTTTAGCTCAGGGAACAGACATAGTCTCAAATTGTTGGACCCTGAGTGATGACTCAGTGCAGCTAGCAGACGGTCGGTTTAGCCTGCTTGTCTGAAGTGAAGTGAAGTGAAGTGACGTGCTCCCTGGCCTTGGCTCTGGATTGTCACAGATTAACTAGGCCTGTTCTGAGACTACGTGCTATGCTACAAGAAATGCGAGCAAAAACCTTCCTGAGTGGCCTAACAGGCCAGCCTTGCCCTCAAAACTACTCCAATTAGTCAGAGAGCTAACTTATATACACTTAGCACAAATAAAGCTATTACTAACGACAGATGAGGAATGACTAAACATCCTGCACTCAACACACTGAACAGGCTGAATGTTTGACATGTTATTTAATGTACCTTATTCGAAGATTAGTTGATATTATTTTAGACAGCGTGGGTCCGGCATGGATGGCCTCTACTCGCTGTCTTGACAAAAAAAAAAAAAAAAAAGCGTTCTTCAAAAAAATGAAAATACAGCCGAAAGCAAAGTGAAAAATACAGCAGATGAAAATGATATTATGCAAAATAGCAAAATTAATGATAAAAAAGAAGGGAACAGTATAGTTGAAATGTTGACGCAGACAAGAAACTCCCAGCAAACGATTCAACTTTATATCGACTTTGCTGCTGAACATTCCTGGCTATAAACTGTCATCAGGTCATTTCCATAACCTCTTAAACTCCATGGCCTCATTTTTATATCTTCAGTTAATTGTTCTTCTGGATGACAATCTGACTGGATACAAAGTCATTGCCGTCAGTGAGGCGCTACACAAAGCCATAGGAAACTCTGTCTTTCTTTCCTTGTCAGCAGTCATCAGCATCAGCAAATCAACAGCCCCTGTGCTCTGGCCTTTTTTATTCGTGTCAATCAACAGGCTCAATCCTACCATGTAGCATGGAAAAGTACAGCTTCATAACAGAATCTCTATTGGATTCAGTACTTGTTCATCCCAAAGGTGTACAGTGGGCTCTGTGGAGAGCTCTGTGCAGGCCACTTGAGTTCTTCCACTCCAACTATATCTTCATGGTGTTCACTTTATGCACAGGGGCATTGTCATGCTGGAACAGGTTTGGGCCCGTTAGTTCCAGTGAAATTGTAATGTTACAGCACACCAATGTATCCTATAAAATTGTGTGTTTGCAACTTTGTGGGGAAGAAACACAAGTTATGGCGATAGATAGATAGATAGATAGATAGATTATACAACTTTATTGTCATTGTACAGTACAGGTACTCAGCAACAAAATGCAGTTTAGCATCTACCAGAAGTGCAAATAATAACACTGTGCAAATTAACAATGTTCAGGTTGAATATGTAATACACTATATTACCAAAAGTATTCGGTCACCCATCCAAATGATCAGAATCAGGTGTCCTAATCACTTGGCCTGGCCACAGGCGTATAAAATCAAGCACTTAGGCATGCAGACTGTTTTTACAAACATTTGTGAAAGAATGGGCCGCTCTCAGGAGCTCAGTGAATTCCAGCGTGGAACTGTCATAGGATGCCACCTGTGCAACAGATCCAGTTGTGAAATTTCCTCGCTCCTAAATATTCCACAGTCAACTGTCAGCTTTATCATAACAAAATGGAAGAGTTTGGGAACAACAGCAACTCAGCCACGAAGTGGTAGGCCACGTAAACTGACGGAGAGGGGTCAGCGGATGCTGAAGCGCATAGTGCAAAGAGGTCGTCGACTTTCTTCACAGTCAATTGCTACAGAGCTCCAAACTTCATGTGACCTTCAGATTAGCCCAAGTACAGTACGCAGAGAGCTTCATGGAATGGGTTTCCATGGCCGAGCAGCTGCATCCAAGCCACACATCACCAAGTGCAATGCAAAGCGTCGGATGCAGTGGTGTAAAGCACTCCGCCACTGGACTCTAGAGCAGTGGAGACGCGTTCTCTGAACGGTACATTTCGGACTGCATTGTGCCGAGTGTGAAATTTGGTGGAGGAGGAATTATGGTGTGGGGTTGTTTTTCAGGAGTTGGGCTTGGCCCCTTAGTTCCAGTGAAAGGAACTTTGAATGCTTCAGGATACCAAAACATTTTGGACAATTCCATGCTCCCAACCTTGTGGGAACAGTTTGGAGCGGGCCCCTTCCTCTTCCAACATGACTGTGCACCAGTGCACAAAGCAAGGTCCATAAAGACATGGATGACAGAGTCTGGTGTGGATGAACTTGACTGGCCTGCACAGAGTCCTGACCTGAACCCGACAGAACACCTTTGGGATGAATTAGAGCGGAGACTGAGAGCCAGGCCTTCTCGACCAACATCAGTGTGTGACCTCAGCAATGCGCTTTTGGAAGAATGGTCAAAAATTCCTATAAACACACTCCTCAACCTTGTGGACAGCCTTCCCAGAAGAGTTGAAGCTGTAATAGCTGCAAAAGGTGGACCGACATCATATTGAACCTTATGGGTTAGGAATGGGATGGCACTTAAGTTCATATGTGAGTCAAGGCAGGTGACCGAATACTTTTGGTAATATAGTGTATATATACAGTAAATAAATAACAAAGCTATGGGTAGTGAATATGTGCAGTAACTACTGAGTAGACAGCTGTAGTCATAGGTTATCATATGATACATCTTTACATTTTTTTAAAAATTAAAAATACAGTAGAACAACGTGGGCGCGGTGGCTTAGTGGTTAGCACTGTTGCCTTGCACCTCCAGGGTGGGGGTTTCAAATCCCGCCTCTAACCTGTGTGCGCGGAGTTGCATGTTCCCTCCGTGCTTCAGGGGTTTCCTCTGGGCACTCCGGTTTCCTCCTACAGTCCAAAGACATGCATTGTAGGCTGGTTGGCATTGTCCTTAGTGTGTGAATGTGTGTGCCATTGTGCCCTGTGATGGGTTGGCACCCTGTCCAGGGTGTCCCCCACCTTGTGCATCGAGTTCCCTAGGACAGCCTCCAGGCTCCCCCATGACCACATGTAGGATAAGCAGTATGGAAAATGGTTGGATGGATGGAATATGGAACAAAATGCTGAACTAACTAATTGTTTCATTATTTCATTAAATAGCTCTTAGGTCTTAATATTTAGCAAAAAAACAGTTTTTATGCAAAGTTTAATGACAGGTACTACTGCTCTGATAAAGATGTTTATAGAGCAACCCCTTACCTTTTGAATAGGTAAAAATTATCAGCTCCATTCTCTTCTCCATTCCTGCCCTGCCATGTTAAATAACTCTTTTAACTGAATTATTAACACGAGATCCATTTAAAAATACCTTATATTGATTTCTTCTACCTCATACCTACTAACTTTTACATATTGATATAATGTCCATGTTACTACAATTAATAACTTTTATAGATGTACATATTTCTATTTAATGAGTTTAACACAAACTTGCCATTATTTACCTATTTACCTTTTTTTTGAACTTACATACTGCGCTTAAGTTGAAATTCTGCCTTAATTAAAATATGCTGATCCATGATTTTTTTCCCCCAGTATTTGAGGACAGAATGTCAGACACACTGCTGCTGCAATATCACCAAATGACGAACTTGTCAGTCGTATTTGGAAAAAGCATTAACAAGAATTTAAATCTGACTTACTTCTCTGCTTTTTTTTTAAGTTTTAAGTTTAAGTGTTTTTTTTATAGTACAAAGTAGCTGGTATTTTATTACAAGTTATAAGGCATTTTTATTTTATATTACCCCCTTTCAGGATCACCATAAAGGTTTACTGTAAAGTAAAATTTTAAAAATGCAAATGTAGAGCTTGCAAAGATCAGTTTTGACGTTAAAATGTGTATGCAAAGATATCATGAGTAAGTCATTACAGGAGTAAACAATGTCAAGAAACAACATGGTTTATTATACTGTAGTGAATATTTAAATGCAACAGTTTACACATAATTTAAATGATATTGGATAATCATTTGACATAATAAAAAGTTAAAAAGCACAATAGGATACTGTAGTTTACAGTAGAACTCCTCTACAGTTGTAAGATAATCAAAAGAAGAAAATCAACTCAACCAACCCAGAACCTGCATCTGTTTTGTCCTGGTCCCTCATTTCCATCACTGGTGATACAGATTCTGTAGAAACTTCATGAATCCCACAGATTCCACTCATGAAATCTCTTTAATTTCCTTTGGATAGTTACACATTTTAGCTGACCTTCCCTGTACATGTTCATAAATGGAGTAATCATCACACCAACGACATTTATGGAGGTTACAATGGGAATAATATTACACTCAAGCAATATGTTATCTATTTTAATTACAGCAAAAATGAAAAGTAATACTTGAGGAAGATATGTCAACAGGATTATAAGCAATGCTGATAAGATTGTATTGAATGCGTTCTTCCTTTGTTGGTTCCCTACATCTCTGCCTGTCTGCTTTGTGATATGTGTACCTCCTGGCCTTGGTTGTTTCAGAGCACACAACAGAGACACACAGCAGAATGAAATCATGGTCACTGCCATGATGAACACAAAGTAAGAAAAGACATAGTTATTTGAGGCATAGATATAAGGCCAGATCCAAATGCCATCAACCAAGCTGATGCAATGACTGGAATTCTGTACTTTATACCTTTATATCTCAAGAATGTTACTGGATGAATCACTGCTATATATTGTTCAATACAAATACAGGTTTGTATCAGTGGCCTTCCAGTCCAGGCAACACCAAAAATGAAAAAAGCCAGGGATAACAATTTATTATTATTAAAGATAAATGTATTCAGTATTTCAATACCACATTCTATACATAGGATAAGCTCCATTATAATGTGATTTAAGAGAAAAACTTGAGTTTGTTTGTTTTTCCAGTCAACAGAAAAATAGAACGAAAGACACCATGAATGGGCTGCTGTACCAAGGAGGAAGCAAAGTGTCAGGATAAAGTAACAGAAAATAGTTCCAAAAACCTTTTCTTTTATACAGAGTTTTATGTAGTTCCATGGATATGAAGGAACTAGCATGGAAAGTAGGAGCTCTTCAGATGTGTTAGCCATTGTGTATTAACTCTTTACTGCAAAGAGAAAATAATGTTATATGCATGTGCAATATTTGTGTATCCATTGCTAAAAATCGAAATATCCAAATATCAGCACACATAAAGGTACATAAATAAAGAGAGAAGAAGAAAATTGAAAAGGGATGGGTTCAGAAAGTTCAAGCTTACTCTCGTTGATCACACATGTATACTGCACTATATATATATGAACATATATATATATATATATATATATATATATATATATATATATATATATATATATATATATATATATATATATATATATGTGTGTGTGTGTGTGTGTGTGTGTGTTGGTAATATTGCACACATTATACAATATTCAATAAGTAACAGATTGAATAAAATGCGTTAAGCATTTCCATGAACCCACCATTTTCCAGTTTACAGCATCTATTCTTTTACTTGATAAAGAAGTTGTTAAAAAGTCTGTTTTACTTGTGGACTGATGCAGGTATTTAAAGGAATAAACATGGATCATATTTGCTATTCAAATAGTGTTGTCAAATTAAAGCATGTGTTCCATGCTAAACAAGTGCACATGTGTCACCTACAATTATTAGGCTCGTATTAAGAAACACTATGGGGATTTTTGGTAAATTATTTAATAAAACTTCTTTTCAGTATATGTTTTTACCCTTCTAACATGCAGCACATTATTACTTATGGAAAAACATGATTTTAAACAGGATTGTGCAACTCTTTATACTGATAATCACCTGGTGTAAGCTCTAAGCTGATAACTATTGATTTTGATATTCATGCATTCATTCATTCATTACTAATGGTTTTGTTCTGGTCAGGGTCACAGTGGATTGAGAGTCTATCCTGAGAACACTGGGCATGAGGCAGCAATACACCCTGAATGGAACGTCAGTCCGTCACAGGACACCATGCACACCCGTTTGTACACTCGTTCACACTTTGGGGCAAGTTAGGGTAGCCAATCCCCAGATACATTGAATACAGGGCATATTTGGATGTAGTGTGTCGGCTTGTGAGACCTGATGCGATACAGTGTTTCCCACTCAGAGGTGATACTTGGGTGCCACACCTGGGTATATTGAAGTATAGTTTGTCCAAATAAAAAAATCACATTTTGTTTTTTACTTTTTACATACATTTGCACAAAGCTATACTAATGGCTTTAAGCCTCTCTTACCCTCATGATGTGTAAATAGAGTGTAAAATCCATATAAATGCTTGCTATATGCAACAATATTATGTTTGTACAACCTGTAGGGGCAGAGCAAAGCCATGTTTCCATCCTACCAATATTCATCATTGGCCTTTGCCCATTTTCTCAGTCATGGATTTTAATATGGTACACCAACTACCTTTCTTGCCTATACTCTATGATGTGATGTCATATGATGGCTTCACCTGGTAAACAAATATAAATGAGTTTTTCCATTAATGCAGTCAGAGATTTGCTCTGCAATGGTAGCTTAACAAACAATGAAAATAGAGCGCACCTATTATTCAAATACTAGTTCTAGACACAGTATCTGTCATTTGCATTCACCAGTGTGTAATAGTCTAATATGTCCTTGCCATTTGCCACCTTTAGTCCAATCTGAAATTTGCATTGCTGTTGTTGTTGATAATGCTAGCTTAACTATGGCATGCTTGAACCAGGATAAGATCGAAAAACTATCTGTATGGATGGATAGATGGATGGATGAATGGATATCTGACAAAAATCCTTTATTTAGAAGGTGAAACTAGGTGATAGATATATTAACTGTAACAACTCTTGTTTCTACTTAAAACAACTTACTAAGATGAATGTAAATATTATTAACACCTAATGAAAGAAAAAATGTCAAACAAAGAGAAAAATTGAGTGATTAGAAAACCTGACCTGTTTAAGCCACAAAATTAGGTAATGTGCAAGTAGCTACTTACGTAACCGCCAACAACCAACACAATAAAACATATTATAATATTCTTTACATTGTTTTGAGAAAGCTTTTTATAGTCGTTATTATTTACAAATTGATAATCCAAGGCCCTTAATTCAGTTCTTCAATGTTTCAGAAGAATCTGAATATAAGAATGTCATAACAAATTAGGTAACAGATTCTTGTACATTAATACAGCAGAAATGTAGATAAACCATTTGTCCTAAGATAATGTTTTAATTAACAGTAAACATACTCTTTTTTTAAATATTACTAAAGCACATACATCAGGCAAATTCACATTTTCCAGTCTGCCATAAATGTCCTATATTCTTTTCCTTAATTGATAAAAAAAGATCTAATATATAGAATCTTGCCAGTGGTACTGTTCAGAACATTCATCCATACTATATGTGAAACTCAGTGAGGTTCAAATTCAAACTCTTGCAGGGGTAAGACTTTTTCTCGAAATATATTATGCATGCAGCTAAAAATGATCTATCTGTCTTTTCCCAGTCTATCACATTTGAAAAGAACTCGCTAAATATATTTTATCAATGATCACACACTCACTGGCCCTCTATTAGAAACACTTGTACACCTGGAAAATTCATGCAGTTATCCAATTGGCCAATGTTGTGGCAGCAGTGCAATGCATAAAATTCTAAAGATACAGGTCAAGAGCTTCCAATATTGTTCACATCAAACATGAGAATGAAGAAAAAGTGATCTCAATCTGACATGAAGGCTGTAGTAAATCAACTAACCACTCTTTACAACCATGGTGAGCAGAAAAGTATCTCAGAACACACAACACATCAAACATTGAGGCGCAACATTGGGTTCCAATCCTGTCAGCCAAGAACAGGAATCTAATGCAGAGGCTTACCAAAACTGGGCAATTGAAGATTTGAAAAAGACCAGGTGGTGTTTATTCAATCTTCAAATGTACAGTGTCAGTGTGAATTGGTATAATGTTCAGTACTGAATATAAGTTTAGATATACTTCATATAACTTTAAGTAAAGTTAGTCTTCACTCTTTATAATCTACAGAAAAGCAGAAGGATAAGAAGTCTACAGGTCCAAGACATAGCAAAGGTGAAAAGTGTCATGTGGTGCTTTGAATGACAAAAATATTTAAAATTTCACTAGATAAATGTATGCAGAAAAGCAATTCCACAGCAGTGAGGATCAGGGGAAACACCTGAGTAGGTTTGATTTTAAATCCAACATGCAGCAAAAGCCAGAAGTTCCAAAAATGTGCTTGAGTTATCAGTATGAAGCAGAGGAACACTGCTATACAGGTCCAAATAAACCCAAAAGAATGAAAAATTCTTTTAAAAAATAGTCTGTATTACCTGTTCCTCTGGGTTGTTATTATTATGCACAACATTTAAGAGTTTTCACACAATACTTATCAGAAAATAATTATCAGAAAAGAAAACAAATCTGCTACTAAAACAGTAAGGTTACTATGTACAGTGACATAGGTGGTGTCTGAATTTGCATGGTTTTGTATTAATTATGTATTGTTTCTCTTTCGGCTGCTCCCGTTAGGGGTCGCCACAGCAGATCATTGGTCCGCATATTTGATTTGGATCAGTTTTTACACTGGATGCCCTTCCTGACGCAACCCTCCCCAGTTTGATTCAGGCTTGGGACCAGCACTGAGAGTGCACTGTTGCACGCAACCCCAGTGGCTGGGGTTGGTTCCCTGGCCGGGAAGCGAACCCGGGCAGCAGTGGTGAGAGCACTGTGGCCTAACCACTAGGCCTCCAGGGACCTACTAATGAAGTATTAATAGCAGGAAAAGCACTTGACATTTTCTCCTGCCCATTCCACCAGTGAGATTAAGGGATAAGACAAATAGAAGAACCAGCATTGGGCAGGGTGGACCAAGAACAGCTGAGGTTATTTCCCAGAAAAACATAAGCCACATCACAAAGCAATGTATTACACAGGTAAAATACTAAATAACTAAGAGTATATTTGCCATACACTTAGTTAACAATCAGTGTCTTCTAAACAGATACAAATATAGATATGAATAGGAGGCGCAGTATTTATTTATGTAAACGCTTGTCAGAAAATTTTACAGGGCATCTGGTTAAGACTGTGTGCATCAGGACTGGGATCCTGTGGGACACAACAAAAAAGCTGTGCAAGATGGAGGCTTTTACGTTAATGTGGGTCAGAGCAAGTAGTCAGATATAAAGCACATAGGACAGAGTGTCATGGTTTATGGGTTCACCGGCCCCTTCTGGCCGTTTCATGTACTACGGTTGATTAGTTCATTGCTTTCAGCTGCCTCTCATTACCGGCTCTATTTATACCTCAGCCTTTGTCCTGTCTTTTGTCAGTTCGTTGCTTTCATGTTTGTGCTCTTTCACAGTTCCGCAGTTGTGCTGTGTTTTTGAACTCTGGAGGATTACTGTTCCCAGCTGGCTAGCTTGGACTGTCTGCTCAGCCTGTCTTTACCTGCAACCTCATTAAAACCCTCAGATTTACTCGATCTTGAATCCGCCTCCTATTTCGCGTGACAGAACGACCTGACCATTTATAATGGATTCAGCGAGTGCCGCCGACGTCAACAGCTTTGTCTCGGACACGGCCGCGCGTCTTGACAGGCAAGAAGAACAGATGGTCGTCATGGGTCGCGCGGTACAGGCTTTGGTGACGTACGTGTCCTAGCTCACTGCCCAAGTTCAACTACTGAGAACCGGACCGGCAACATCACCCACGGCGCCAGCTCCCCAACATTTACCCCCTCAATCGCCGCTTACGACTCAACCCGAGCCACGCCTACCACCTCCCGCCTCATACTCTGGTGAGCCGCGGCTCTCCTGAGCCTTCCCAAGTGCTCGCTCTTTTTTTCTCTCCAGCCCCAGACTTTCTCTACCGAGCGATCCAAGGTGGCGCTGGTGCTGACGTTACTGTCGGGGAAGGCGGCATTGTGGGGGACAGTGGTATGGGAGAACCAACATCCGTGCTGTGCCTCATTCCAGACACTCGCTAAAGAGATGAGGAGGGTTTTTGATCGTGCTGTGACCGGACGCGAGGCAGCTCGGAAGCTGGCCGACTTACGTCAGGGCGATCTTCCGGTTTCGGATTACTCAATCGAGTTCCGCACCTGGCGGCGGAGTGTAATTGGAACGAGGAGGCGCAGTGGGATATGTTCCTGCATGGGCTGGCAGACTGCATCCAGAGGGAGATATTCATGCTGGAGCTACCAACGTCCCTGGACGGGCTTATCGCTCTGGCCATTAGGGTGGACGCACGCCTACAGCAGCAGGAACAGCGGGGGCTACGACGCGCAGTTCCGGTTGCCGTGGATCTCTCAGTTTCCCTCTCCAGCAATGCGGTCAGCCCTGCGCACGATCCAGAGCCCGATTGTCCCGGGAGGAGAGGGATCGCCGTCGGACAAGAGGATTGTGCCTCTATTGCGGACTTTTTTGGACATTCAGTTTGCTCTCCAACTTCATCTGCCTGTGTCAATGCTTAACCAACCCATCTCTGTCAGTGCTCTCAATGGCCAAGATCTCTCCACTATTATGCACACCACCTGTCTTATCATGGAGCGAATATTGTCATGCTAATTGTCTTGTGTCTGCTTGTCTGTCTGTGTCTAGTTCTGTTTTCCAGAAGGAGTGGGTGGATCTGTCTAACGTGCCCAAGGAGTACATGGACCTGAAGTGAGTGTTCAGTAAGTCTTGGGCTGCTTCTCTCCCGCCGCACCGTCCCTATGACCGTGTATTGATTACCGGGGGCTGAACAGCATCACGGTAAGGAACACTTACTCCTTGCCACTGATGTCTTCAGCTTTCGAGCAGTTGCACTAAACTGGACTTGCGCAACGCCTATCATCTGGTTCGCATAAGGGAGGGGGATGAGTGGAAAACCGCCTTTAATACCCCCCGGGGGCATTTTGAATACCTGGTTATGCCTTTCGGGCTGTTTAATGCTCCGGCGGTTTTTCAGGCACTTGTTAATGACGTGCTGAGAGATATGGTTGATCAGTTCATATATGTCTACCTGGATGACATATTGATTTTTTCCTCCTCTCTCCAGGAACATGTTCAGCACGACAGGCGAGTGCTCCTTCTGTTGCTCGAGAATGGGCTTTTTGTCAAGGCGGAGAAATGCGTTTTTCATGCACAGTCTGTTCCGTTCCTGGGGTTCATCAATTCGTCTGGGGGGTGCGCATGGATCCCGATAAGATCAAGGCTGTGGTGGATTGGCCAACCCCTGACTCTCGCAAGGCCCTGCAGAAGTTTCTGGGGTTCGCCAATTTTTACCGGCGTTTCATTCAGAACTTCAGCCAACTCGCCGCCCCTCTGACCGCCTTGACCTCCACCAAGACGGCGTTTAGCTGGTCGAGTGCAGCCCACGCTGCTTTTACCAACCTCAAGAGCTGCTTTGTTTCGGCCCCTATTCTTGTCGCCCCCGATCCTTCGCGTCAGTTTGTGGTGGAGGTCAACGCTTCGGAGGTGGGGGTGGGCGCGGTTCTGTCCCAGCGCTCCTCCGCGGACGGCAAGATGCATCCGTGCACTTTTTTTTCTCATCGCCTGTCTCTCGCCGAACAGAATTATGACATTGGTAATAGAGAGCTGTTGGCGATTAAGTTGGCCTTGGAGGAGTGGCATCATTGGTTGGAGGGCTCGGGGGTGCTTTTTATCGTCTGGACGGATCATAAGAACCTTGAATATATCAGATCGGCCAAACGTCTTAACTCCAGACAGGCTCGGTGGGCTCTTTTTTTTCATCTCTTTTTTTTTCATCTCGTACCGTCCGAGCTCTAAGAACATCAAGCCCGACGCCTTGTCCCGCGTTTTTGATGGTTCCGATCGGCAGACTACTCCCGAGCTTATTTTACCCGAGAGACTCGTGGTCTCCATCATCACTTGGGAGATTGAGTCTAAGGTCCACACGGCCTTTCAAGGGGCAACGCCTCCGTCCGGGTGCCCACCGGGTCGGTTATTTGTGCTGGAGAGGTTAAGGTCTGACGTCATCCGCTGGTGCCACTGCTCTAAGGTCGCTTGTCATCCGGGGATTAGTCGTACTGCCTTTTTGGTCAAACAACGGTTCTGGTGGCCATTGATGGCTCGTGACATTTGGGAGTTTGTTTTGGCTTGCTCAGTCTGTGCCAGTTGTAAGACTTCCAGTCGTCCCCCAGATGGTCTCCTTCAACCGCTGTCTGTCCCTTCTAGACCCTGGTCCCACATAGCGTTAGATTTCGTTTCCGCCCTCCCTCCGTCCCAGGGTAACACGGTGGTTTTGACCGTGGTGGACCGGTTCTCGAAGGCGGCCCATTTTATTCCCCTTCCCAAATTGCCTTCTGCCAGGGAGACGGCGGTTACTGTCGTTGATCACGTCTTTCGCATTCATGGACTTCCGACTGATGTGGTTTCTGACAGGGGTCCCCAGTTTGTTTCCAAATTTTGAAGAGAATTTTGTTGGTTACTGGGGGCGAGTGTTAGCCTTTCGTCTGGTTTCCACCCTTAGAGCAACGGGCAGTCCGAGCGAGCCAACAAAGATCTGGAGCGGGTTTTACGATATTTGGTTTCACAGAACCCGTCCTCTTAGAGTCAACAGCTCTCTTGGGTGGAGTACGCACACAATTCATTGCCAGTGTCATCCACGGGCCTTACTCCGTTTGAGTGTAGCTTAGGGTACCAGCCACCTATTTTTTCGTGCCTGGAATCTGAAGTCGCGGTCCCCTCTGCCCACGCCTTCGTCCAGAAGTGCCGTCGCACCTGGAGAACTGTTCGTCAGACACTTCTCCGAGTGGGTGCGCACACCAAGGCTCAGGCTGATCGCCACCGGTTGAAGCCTCCCGTCTACTTCGTCGGTCAAAAAGTGTGGCTTTCCAGTAAGGATATTCCGCTCTGCTCCGTTTCGAGTAAGTTGGCTCCGGCCAGGGACATTTTGGATCACTCCCTTATCGATGATTACTCCTTTATCGACGGGTAAGTTCTCCTGGTAGCGCCGAGAGGCGCTCCTAGGAGGAGGGGTATTGTCACGGTTCATGGGTTCACCGGCCCCTTCTGGCCGTTTCATGTACTACGGTTGATTAGTTCATTGCTTTCAGCTGCCTCTCATTACCGGCTCTATTTATACCTCAGCATTTGTCCTGTCTTTTGTCAGTTCGTTGTTTTCATGTTTATGCTCTTTCACAGTTCCGCGGTTGCGCTGTGTTTTTGAACTCTGGAGGATTACCGTTCCCAGCTGGCTCCCTTGGATTGTCTGCTCAGCCTGTCTTTACCTGCAACCTCATTAAAAGCCTCAGATTTACTCGCTCTTGAATCCGATTTCGCCGTGACACAAAGACCACATTTATTAACATAAATGTGCTGTGGTCCTCAGTAACTGCCTGGTCAGGGTTGTGGTGGTTTAAATTAGACTACTATATTGTTTATATTTTGGAAAAAAAACAGCTAAATTTGTTAGAAAATATCGCTGGCAGGTAAAAACCAAAATAACTGTGTAAGCAGGATTTAAAACAGCCCCACATACATCTCAATCAATTATGAACTTGAGTGATGTGGTTAGGGAACTGTCAGAGAGAGAATTTACTGACCATGTTGACAATGCTGACATCTATGTTTCCCAGTGTTTTCACATTTCATTTAAAAAAAAAACCTTTTTGTTAGGTCAGACCCACTTCAGGTTTAAATCCTAACATGTTTACAGATATTTGGAGCACTAAACAGACCCAGACATGAACACCAGTAGTGGCATTGTGTCACTTTGTAGTAAGTGTTAGATCTTAAAGTAGCACAAACAGAGAAATAGTTAAGACATTATATTTTACAGGCTCTAGCAAAGCATGTTCTGAAAAAGTACAAATTTTAGTTACTCTTTTTCTAGTTTGATGTTCATTACAAGAAAAAAAGAAATTATTAGAGTTATTTGAGTCCAGCGCTGTTTGCTGGGCCATGACCATGTATGCTGTGTGACTGAAATTACCATAGATTTTAATATGTGTCCATATGTGTGTGATGTGACATGCACACACGTCTACGAAGTTAAATAAACCACACATCTTGCTTTCCTTGACGCTGCAGAGTAAAACTGCATGGTATGTATACATTACGCTGTCGTTTTACTTAATTTAATGTTATATAAATAATTAAGAACATTTATAATTTACTTATTTAATGTTGTTTTTTTTCAGTAAATCAGTCATAGTAACAGCATTCCTAGCAGTTTATGTGAGTGTGTTCTGTGTGTCATTATGTATGTAGTCGATGTACTTGTGAGTTTTGCAAGGTAATCATGAAACTAAGTTTATCAAAATGTGGTTTGCAGGACCAATTTGAATTAGTCTTGGATTAAAATTCTAAATTAGTTTTATACTAGATCCATTAATATGATCATGTGTTTATGATGATTTTTTCCCCCAAAAAGCCAAACAATAAACACGGGAGTCTTAATTTTTTATAAACATTGCATTCAATGATATGACCATAGGCAAGGTAATGGTCAGTAACAGCAAAATGATTATTAAGTGATTTTAGATGTTTAAGTTTAGAGAGTAGTAATGCCATCAGTTAGAATGGTACCATTCACATTGCTGGGCAATGAATTGTTTGCTCTTTATATTTGGTGTTATCATTATATGATTAGGTGATTAATGTTTTTCTTTTCCAAAGATTGTAATTCTGTTTCAATTTTTAATATTGTGCTCAGAAGCAAGATACACTCTGGAGATGAGTTCCTCTCATGAGCTTATCACCTCATCAAATCTGTACAGCAATGTTACACTCTACAAACCGTGGACTACCTATGTCTACCTTTCAGCTTATGTTATTAATTTTATCTTGGGCCTTCCTATTAATTCCTACGTTTTGTGGCTTATTAGTGTTGGAAAAGGCAGTGGAATAGTGCCAGAGTTCTTCAGCCTCAATCTTGCTATTTGTGAGATTATCTTCTGCCTGGGTAGTTTATACTTCATTATTAGTTATAAAATACGTGACTTTTCAAGCTTAGCTTTTTTTATAGTAGCATTACCCAGCATTGGCCGTCCTCTGATTAACTGTGTGATCTGCATTGAGCGCTACCTGGCAGTGCTCCATCCTGTTTCTTTCCTGAAGTACAAACCACTGAGATACAGACTGGTGTGTTCTGCTGTAATTTGGGTGACAATTCTTGCCTTTGGTGTGTTCTGCATGTTTGCCCTACCCAATAACATGTACATGTTTGTTTGTGCTTTCATGCCTCTGTACTCGCTCCTTCTCTCCATTAAATTGTTCTGCTTTTTAGCCATATTTAAGGCTCTGAAGGATCCAAGACCAGGTGAGAAAAGGAAAGAAAGGGAGAAAGCTAATCTTAGAAAAAGAAAAGCAATTACTGTCATATTGATAATCACAGCAACCATGTTTTCTCAGTATACTCCTTTGTTTCTAGTGGGAGCTTTTTACAGAATTCTGTCAGTAGCAGATTTTGACCTGTTTTGGTGTGTTGCTCTTGTCATTTCTTTCATGTTGCCTTATGTAAGCCCAGTTTTGTACATATATAAGGTTGGGAATCTTTGATTGGTTTGCTAAAATATTGGCAGTCTTATCCTTAGTTATAAGTAAAGTAATATTGAAAATATGAAATATGAAATTATGACATGTTTCATCCTGTTCATTCTGCCAGTAAAAGATGATAGCAATATACTATTAGCTCTGATATGTTGTGCTTTTTTTTTTTTTGCCAATTTCTTCAATTGCATAGAATGCTGCAAGCTGAACTGTTTCACTGATAATTCATTCATTTTTGAAAAATACACACTGTAAAGTATTAACTTTAAAATTTTACACTAAACAACTGTAAATATGTTTATGGTAAAGTACTGTAATATGTTGCATAGTATAGAATAACACAATCCAGTAGATTTGCTCATTTGTCTGATGCCTCTTAAGATAGCGACTAAGATCTCTCTAGGATCTAACAGTAGCAGGTGGGTGCTGATGGGATTTGAAAACACGACCTTCTGCTCTGCAACTAAAAGCCTTAAACACTGATTCACTGCAACTAGCTCAACTAGAGTGCATTGATACAATGCAATTTTTTGTGTGAGTAAATTTAGAAGCAGAAGTGGTTGTTTCAATGCAATATAGTTGAGCTTGTTGCATTAAAGGTTCTGTAACTCATCATAAAGTGAACTTTAATATTCTATAGAAAAAGTTTCTTATTCTGCCAAATTTTTACTTAAGTCTGTTGATGATTATTGTCAATAAGCTCTGTTATTGTGTTTTATGTAAAAATGTGTGATGGCCTTCTTTCACTGTAGGCAAAGACTTACATTGGTTCTTTATAAACCGAATCCATATATAAGCTCCTTATTAATAGTCAGTTATGCTTAATTTACCTCAGGTTTATTCTGATCTTTGAAACAGTAACCTGTAGACACAGTATGTGATACCTCAGAGAAGCTTGAAGGGTTCTTCTTAACACATTGTACTATTTCATTATGAATATATCTTATTATGAATACAGTCCTGTGTGATTTTGAATGTGTTACTTAATGTTTGTAATATAATGTTTGCAATGTAATGTCTAATATTCCTCTCTCTTTTTATGCTTAAACTTTGCTCTTCTGTGTTTGTAACTTGCCACCACTGTAAATTATGGATTGCTCCCATTGTGCTTTTAGTCATTTAAAAACATAAATAAAATGAAGTCTTCCACCATGACCCTGACTAAAAGATGAATGAATGAATGAATGAATGAATAAATCTATCCCTTGAAGTTACTTTAGCTTAAGTTGACTTTTGAAGTAGAATCATATTTAAAACATCCATCACAAGCTACAGCAAAACCTCGTTTTGATAAATATTACTTTTTACCTTATAATTTTCTGAGATTCAGTTTGTTACCTAAAAACTTGAGCACTTTTTGGTAATACTACACATTATTTAAATCCATTCAATATTAACTTTAGTGGCAAATTATTTTGTGACAATAAAACACAGACTTCATCTTTAAAAACTGGTGACAAGTGTGTTTCAAACAGCAGCTACTCTCAAGCTTTACAAAGTTATCACTTTGAAGGGCATAGCTTTCTGAGGAAGCCATTATCATCATCACTTTAGAATGGACCAGTCTACGGTATACCAATTAATGTAGTAAACTTTGAGAAATCAGCAGGAAATCAGAAAATCAGCAGATTTTTGAAAAAAAAAAATTATATTTATAAATTAGTGCCATGTATGCTACTTCGAATTTTCTTTAATACATTATCACAGATATCTTTATATCTTTCTACTTATGACAAAATGTGTAATAATGCAAGACCATTTATGGACTTTGTAGATGAACAATTTCATCTACAAGGCACAAGATGTTTTAATATTGCTAGTCTACTGACATAATAAGAATTATATTTATGAAAACATTCAAGACATTTACTTCTATCTTCTTTATGTCAAGCAGTTTGACAGTTGTATGGCTGTATGTTGACCTTTTTCACTATTTCGAACCAAAATCCCTCTGGAGTTGAATACCACTCATGAACTTTCCACCTCATCAAATCTGGTCAGCGATGTTACACTCTACATACCTGTATCATCGTACATTTACCTTTCATTATATGGCTGTTTGCTTGTAGGGTTGTTTGCTCTTCATTACTGCTACAAAATTTCCAACACTTTTATGTGGAGTATTTTTTACATTAGTACTACCCTGGTTGTCCTCTGATTAACTGTGTGATCTGCATTGAGTGCAACCTGGCAGTGCTTCATCCTGTTTTCTGCCTGAAATACAAACCACCGAGATACAGACTGGCGTGTTCTAATGTAATTTGGGTGATGGTTCTTGGCATCTTTGGTGTGTTCGGTATATTTGTTTTACTCTCCAATATCATGTATGTGTTCCTTTGTGTTTATCTGCCACTCTATTCACTCCTTTAATTTGTTAAATTGCTTTGCTCCCTAGCTATATTTAGAGCTTTGAAGTACTCAAGGCTAGGTGAGAAAGGGAAGGAGAGAGAGGAGGCCAATTATACAAAGAGAAAAGAAATTAGAGTCATCCTGTTAATTACATTGACCATGTTTGTTCAATATACTACTATATGTTTAATAGTGCTTCTATATAGAACTCTGTCAGATACAGACTTTGACCTATTATGGTATGTTGGTGTTTTCATCGTTATGTTCGCATATATAAGCCCTTTGCTATGTATATACCGGGTTGCAGTGTATATGACCAAATGTGCATGTTGTGACATTAATCACAGTAATAGTAATTTTGAACACAGTAATACTGTAAAGTGACAAACCAATTTTGCCAGTAAGATTAAGATGATGAAGGTTTTCCCAGGGTGCTAAAGATTAAAAACTTAATTGCTTAAAATGTCCAATATGTCGTTTCTCAGTGAACATCACATCCACTTAAAAGAGACATAAGCAACATTTTAAATAAGTTGTAAAGTTGTAAAAGTTGTAATACTTTTTAAACAACACAACTCACTTCAAGGATGCATGTGTTATGGAACAGTTTCAGCAGTGGTATTAAGTAAGTATTAAGACAAAAACTATTAAGTATAATGTTACGCTCAAATCATTTCTTATCTATTATTTCAGAGCAAAGACAGACATCAAATTAAAGAATGTAGAGAGAATGTAAGTGCTCTATGAATCCCTAGTACCTTGTGTTTTAGCTAAATCTTTCAATTGAGCTTTCAAAAGTTGTTAGTTGTTAGCACATTAGATCTAATATTTAGCAAACCTAGCTTCAGAACAGAGGTGCTGGCTATGTATTCTGTATGATCTAACTTTATGTTAATTAGGTTACTAAAACAAACTTTTTGAGCATTTCTACATTTTAGCTCAAGGACCAGACAGTCTCAGTATGGTGGAATCTAATAACGTATTGGCTCTATTTGAAATGTTTTTTTGGAAAATATGGAATATGGAAAAATTAAGCAATAATCATACAGAATATAGCCGTTTATCCTTGGGCATGAATTTATTTGATTAGACAGAAATCTAATCATACTAATCTACTTCCACTTCTTCCTCTCCTTGTATATGAAATATATTCCCACAACAAAAATATAATATCTTATTTTAGAAAATAAAAAAAAAAACTGATTAAAAATAAGTATTGGTACAGTAAAAAAAATAATATATAAAACTGGGGATTTGATAATAAATATGAAGTAAAATAATTTATGATTAGTTTAAAAAAGCTTTTAATTAAAAAAAAAACAAAAAACTGTGTGTTCAAAGCACACATGCTACCATAACGCTACCATTCATGCTTTGCAAATGAAATTACCATAAATTTTAATGTGTGTAAATATGATCATACGCATATATAAAGGGGTCTTTGAAGGTAAATAAGCCAGGCATCTTGCTTTCCTTGACCATCCTGGGTAGTTAAACCATCATCTGTCTCCACACAGTATGTATTCATTCAGTCTGTCGTTTTATTTGGGTATTTACTGCTGCCTTTCTGTAAACACATGCAAACAAGGAGTCATTGTAAAATATGTGTAAAAACTGTATATTTGATAATGCATTTACTAATGTCATTATTTGATATACTAATGTTTGATTAGTGTTAAAAAAATTAAACAACTTACAGTTTTGGGGGAAAAAAGTAGTCCTACTTAAATTAAAGGATAAGAAACAAATGTCAAAGAAGATGCAATGGATTTAAGGGTTCCAATCTCACAATTATATTTGATTCATATGAATAAACATATTTGTGAAGGGTTGTTTTTTTAGATTTTTATAAATATATGTAAGCAATAGCATCAGATTTGTTGGATTAGATTTATATTTTCTTTATACACTAAGTCTGTTAAAAGAATAAGATCATCATGTCCATTTTTGGGCTATGAATATGTTATTTTTATTTGTTATATGATCATATAATGATATTTCTCTCTTCCAAAGATTATCAGGATCCCTTTTCAATTTTCAATCTTGTGGCCAGAAACAAGGGACAGGTCTGGAGATGAATTTCACTCATGAGCTCTCCACCTCACCAAACCCAGTCAGCAATAGTACAAACTACACTCCTGTATCGTCATACATCTACCTCACAGTTTATTCCATCAATGTCATCTTGGGCCTTCCAATACATTCCTATGTTTTGTGGCTTATTTGCACGGGAAAAGGAAGTGGAATAGTGGCAGAGTTTTTCAGCATCAATCTCACTGTTTGTGAGATTATCTTCTGCATGGGTTGTGTGCTCTTCATTGCCGCGTTGAAATTTCCATCACTTTTATCCGCATCATTTTTTATAGTAGCACAACCCAGCACTGCCCGTCCTCTGATTAACTGTGTGATCTGCATTGAGCGCTACCTGGCAGTGCTCTATCCTGTTTCCTACTTGAAATACAAACCACTGAGATACAGACTGGCATGTTCTGCTGTAATTTGGGTGATAGTTCTTGGCTTTGCTCTGTTCTGTAGGTTTATTCTGCTCTCCAATAATATGTACATGTTCCTATGCGTTTATCTGCCACTGTATTCGGTTCTTCTCTTTATTAAATTATTTTGCTGCCTAGCTATATTTAGAGCTTTGAAGGACACAGGACCAGGTGAGAAAGGGAAAGAGAGAGAGGAGGCCAATCACATTAAGAGAAAAGCAATGACAGTCATCTTAATAATTACAGCAGCCATGTTTATTCAGTATACTCCTATATATTTAATAGGGATTTTTTATAGAAATCTGTCAGCAGCACAGTTTGACCTGTACTGGTGCATTGGGGTTGTGATCTCTTTGATGATGGCTTATGTAAGCCCTTTACTCTACATCCATAGGGTTAAAAATCTTTGATTGATTTTGGACTTTTTGGACTATACTCTTATTTCTTATTTTCTTTTTGGAACGTTCCTAAAAGTGTAACACTCCTAATGCAAACAAAAATATTAGTGCACTGCAGGTGAAAAATGCTTTTTTTTTTTCTTCTGCCCATTCTGCCAGTGAGATTATTGGATAATACATATGTGTGGCACTTTGGGGAGATCCACTGACTTTGGCTGAATTCTGGAAAACAGCTAAAAATGACAACAACAACAAAAAAATAAGTTTTGGCCTATTTTTTTCCCCAATAAAATACTTGTGGTAAGGTGACAGTTTAGTTTGAGATTACAATTTAGTTTGTGGTAGTGGCTGTCAAAATGTCCATGATGTTCCTCTACCACACACTTCACAGTCCATCACACATAAAGCAGCAATTAGCTAGGTGGACCAAGATCAAACAAAGTGCTAATAACTACCTTACAGTAAGTTTGCTATATACAAAAGAAAGTGGGTTGCTTAAAATGCTCAGGCTGTTGCTCTTCCATGAACAAAAAGCCATGTCCCATGAAAAGATAAATACTCAGCATTTTAAACAATGTAAGTTCTAATAATTTTTAAACAACATATCTAAGTTAAAGTTCCATGTGATAACGAACAGCTTCAGTGTTTTTTTCCAGAAAACAGCCAATTCAAAGAACAATATGACATTAACACTTTTTTTACACCTATTTTCTCAGAGCACAAACATATATCAAATCAAATGTAACTGCTCTAATACACACTATAAATCCCATAAGGGCTAAAATCTTGGGTTTTTGTTTGTTTATTTGTTTGTTTGTTTGTTGGGCGATATGGACAAAAGAATTATTGATTTAATAATTCCATAAATGTGGCCTTTTATACACGGGCATGAATTTATTTGGTTAGACTTAAATCTAAGCAAATGAATCTCCCTTTTCTTCCTTCAAGTTCTCATCTTTTTTTGGTGTTGGGTTATGCAAGTCCATTTCTCTACATCTATAGGGTCAGAAGTCTTTCCTGAATTTTTGGTAGCCTTTTTATTTGCAATTATCAAAGAAGAATGGCACTTTTTAATGCCAATATAACAGTCCTAAAAGTGCAAAAGTCCACAATTTCAAGAACTACAGAGTCTACTAACCAGTCAATGGGGGTTCCTAAACTTAAATTAATTAAATAAATAATGTGCATCATTTTCATTCTATAACTTCAAACACTTAAAACACTAAAAACCAAGCAGAAAAACAATTATAGTCATTCTGATAATCATAGATAATCACGTTTGTTCAGTATACTCCTATATATTTAATAGGGATAATTTATGGAACTTTGCACTGGTGTTTGTCACTGATACGATATATTAGCTTATGAAAGACTTTCTTTCTTTTCTCCTAAAATTGAAATTTTCCTAATACTAATAGAAACATTAATGCATTGTATGTTATCAAATTTGCATGATTGATGTAATGTGAAAAACACTTTTTATTTTCTCCTACCCATTCAGCCAGTGAAGTTGTTGTATAATACTTTTGTGTGCTGGGAAAACTCATCAGATTTGTGTGAATTCTGGAAAACACATATACTTCACCAAAATGATGTGGAAATGTTTTTATCTTATTTGTTAACCTTGTGAATATTATCTTCCTTGAGAACAAACGCTGTGGTAAAAAAAAAACTATTAGTCTGCTTAATGATATCTAAAATCTGTCCAGGTGTGTTTTTTGGACAGTGAATGACAGAGTTTGATCATGTTTTTTTCTCAGAGAAATACTACTAAAGAAATTGCATTGTTTAAAATGGTCAAGCAGTTGTTCTTCAGTGAACGTAATGTCACTTCTATTAAAAAAAATACCATACTCAACAGTTTAAACAATGTAAGGCATTGCTCACTAATACCTTTTTACATCTGGTTTCTGGAGTACAAACATACATTTAATTAAAAAATGTAATGATATTGCAACTGCTATAATTCACACTATAAATCCCATAAGTGCTAATATCTTGTATTTGTTTGTTTGTTTGCTTGTTGTTAGCAAAATATATTGAATACACTTCATGTACTACATTACAATGTCACTTATTGTCTTATTTTGAATAATAAATACAGTAAGATATTAAAAGTTGTTACTTACCAGATTTGTATGCTGTTGAAATATTTTAGCCTTTTTTCTCTTCACATTACTATCTTCAGTAGTAAGGAAATTGGCTCTATATAGAAATAATAGTTTAATTTTTAATGATCTGTAGAAAAAATCATTCTGTTTTCTCTGTACTTACACCTGCTGATGATCATCATTAAGCTCTCAAATTTATAACCAACAATAAATTATCAACTCATTATTGTGTTTTAAGTAGAAAGGAAAGATGGCCTTCTCTCAAAGTATGCAAAATTATTTTTCATAAAATGCCACCATATATCATGCTGTATTGAAATATTAGAACCCATAATATCTGATTCATTGTCAGTTATACTTAATGTGCCTCAGGTCTATTCTGACATGTGCAAAACAGTGTTCAGGTGTGCAGTGCTTCAGGTGAGCTTAAAACTGAATCCTCTCACTACAACCGAATATAAATACTTAATTCATCTTGAATTGTTGTAAAACTGGATTAGTTTTGAACCGCTGTTTTAGTTGTTGTTTTGTTTTGTTTTTTCATCTATTCTAAAAGGGCCTAGCAGTATAAAACTAGCAGTATTGGACAATTAAATAATCTAAAGCACCCCATGTAGGCACTTGGAGAATATGGACAAAACAGCACATTCATTTAATATGGAGAAAGAATGCAGTAATAATCACAAAAATATGGCCTTTTATACATGGACATGAATTTATTTGCTTAGACAGAAATCAAAGCATGCTAATCTACTTTCTTTTCTTCCTCTCCTTATAAACAGCCATTTTGTATATCCAAACATAGTCCAAACACAATGAACTACAAAACACAGTATGAAAATTTGCATTAAAAATGAATGTGTAAATGTGACAGTGCCCATATAAAGGGGTATTTGAAGGTGAATATGCCAGACGCCTTGCTTTCCTCGATTTTCCCAGGGAGTTAAACCAACATCTGTCGCCACAGTGTATGTATTCATTAAGCTATATATTGTACTATTTAATAATGCCTTTTCAGTAAACACAAGTGGCACACAAGGAGTCACTGTAAAATGTGTATATATATTTGATCATACATTTAATAATGTCAGTACTTGATATACTCATGTTCGATTAGTATTAAATGAAAGAGTCTACTATTTGAGCTCTTTTTTAAAGTAACATTAAATCAATAAAAGGGTAGAAACAAAGGTGGTGTGTGTGTGGGGGGGGGGGGTTATAGCTTTATATAAGTAAGTATAAACAGATCTGACTGATCCTTAGATTACACAGGGTCTTTCTTCACTAAGTCTATTAAAAGTAGATTACGTATTTATGAATTTTTTTCTGAGAAAGCACAAAACACAGGAAGAAAAAGCTTCAATGAGAATGGTCAAGCACGCTTTAAGGAAAAGAAATTATGCTAAGAAACATAAATTTGGTAGTAGGTGAGTAGTGTTATAACTGAAGGCAGAGGTGATCAGAGTAATGATTAGTAACAACAAAACGCAATTTTTTACTTATAAGCCTCGAGTGTAATAAGGCCATTAATTAGAATAAGATGGGGCAGCACGAATATTTTTTGTTTATGAATATATTATTATTGTTTACTTACATCATTATATGATGATGTTTTTCTTTTCCAACAACCTTACCTACTGTTTAATCTTCATGCTTTTTGTCAGAAGCAAAGAACGGTCTGGAGATGAACTTCACTCATGAGCTTTCCACCTCACCAAATGCAGTCAGCAATAGTACAAACTACATTCCTGTATCACTTGTCTATGGTTCAGTTTATTCCATTAATGTCATCTTGGGCCTTCCAATTAATTCCTACGTTTTATGGCTTATTTGCACGCGAACACAAAATGGAATAGTGGCAGAGTTCTTCAGCCTCAATCTCAGTGTTTGTGAGGTTCTCTTCTGTCTGGGTAGTATGCTCTCCATCGTTGCTAATGAATTTCCAGCAGTTTTTTACGTAATATATTTTTCAGTAGCACTACCCACCACTGGACGTCCTCTGATTAACTGCGCGATCTGCATTGAACGCTACCTGGCAGTGCTCCATCCTGTTTCCTTCCTGAAATACAAACCACTGAGATATAGACTGATGTGTTCTGCTGTAATTTGGGTGATAGTTCTTGGATTTGGTATGTTATGTACATTTGCTCTATCCTCCAACAACATGTACATGTTCATTTGTCTTTATCTGCCACTGTTCTCAGTTCTTCTCTCCATTGAATTATTCTGCTGCCTTACTATAGTTAGAGCTTTGAAGCACCCAGGACCAGGTGAGAAAGGGAAGGAAAGAGAGGAGGCCAATCGCATGAAGAAAAAAGCAATTGTGCTCATCCTGATAATTACAGTGACCATGTTTGTTCAGTACACTCCTATGATTTTTATAGGGATTCTTTATAGTATTCTGTCAGAAGCAGACCTGCTGTTGTCCATTGGGGTTGCCATTTTTTTAATGTTTGGTTATGTAAGTCCAATTCTCTACATCTGTAGGGTTAGAAATCTTTGATTGATTTCCTGAATTTTTGTTATTTTTAATTGCAAGTATCAATCACAAAGGTACATTACAAATTGTGGGACTGTCCTAAAAGTGAACACTCCTAATGCAAACAAAAATATTGGTGTAGTATGTACAACTACATTTGTATGATTGATGTAATATGAAAAATATTATCAAGTTCTCCTACCCATTCTGTCAGTGAGATTAATGGATAATACATATGTGTGGCAGTGTGGGGATATTCAGTGACTTTGGCTGAATTCTGGAAAACAGCTAAAAATGACAATCAAAAAACAATAAAATACTTCTGGTAAGGTGACAGTTTAGTTTGTGATTACAATTTAGTTTGTGGTAGTGGCTGTCAAAATGTCCACGATGTTCTTGTGCCACACACTTCACAGTCCATCACACAAATAAAGCAGCAATTAGCTAGGTGGACCAGGATCAAACAAAGTGCTAATAACTACCTTACAGCAAGTTTGCTATATACAAAAGAAGGTGGGTTACTTAAAATGCTCAGGCTGTTGCTCTTCCATGAACAAATAGCCATGTCCCATGAAAAGTTAAATACTCAGCATTTTAAACAATGTAAGTTCTAATAATTTTTAAACAACATATCTAAGTTAAAGTTCCATGTGATAACGAACAGCTTCAGTAGTGTTTTTTCCAGAAAACAGCCAATTCAAAGAACAATATGACATTAACACTTTTTTTACGCCTATTTTCTCAGAGCACAAACATATATCAAATCAAATGTAACTGCTCTAATACACACTATAAATGCCATAAGTGCTAAAATCTTGGGTTTTTGTTTGTTTATTTGTTTGTACAATATGGACAAAAGAATTATTGATTTAATAATTTCATAAATGTGGCCTTTTATACACGGGCTTGAATTTATTTGGTTAGACTGAAATATAAGCAAATAAATCTCCCTTTTCTTCCTTTGAGTTCTCATCTTTTTGGTTTTGGGTTATGCAAGTCCATTTC
Source organism: Pangasianodon hypophthalmus (assembly GCF_027358585.1). Lineage (NCBI taxonomy): Eukaryota > Metazoa > Chordata > Actinopteri > Siluriformes > Pangasiidae > Pangasianodon > Pangasianodon hypophthalmus. Next base: position 8,706,862 of record NC_069712.1, read on the forward strand.
TCTACATCTATAGGGTCAGAAGTCTTTCCTTAATTTTAGGTAGCCTTTTGAATTCCAATTGTCAAATAAGAATGGCACTTTTTAATGCCAATATAACAGTCAGAAAAATGTAAAAGTCAGCCATTTCAAGAACTACAGAGTCTACTAACCAGTCAATGGGGGTTCCTAAACTTAAATTAAATAAATAAATAATGTGCATCATTTTCATTCTATAATATTAAACACTTATAGAAAAACCAAGCAGAAAAACAATTACAGTCATCCTGATAATCATAGCAGCCATGTTTGTTCAGTATACTCCTATATATTTAATAGGGATATTTTATGGAACTTGGTACATTGGTGTTTGTCACTGATATGATATCAGCTTATGTAAGATTTTCTTACTTTTCTCCTAAAATTGAAATACTCCTAATAATAACAGAAACATTAATGCATTGTACGTTATCAAATTTGCATGATTTTTGTAATGTGAAAAACACTTTTTATTTTCTCCTACCCATTCAGCCAGTGAAGTTGTTGTATAACACTTTTGTGTGCTGGAAAAAACTCATCAGATTTGTGTGAATTCTGGAAAACAGCCAAAAATGGCAAAAAATGAGATTTTGGCCAAAATTGAGTTGTTTTTTTTTTTTGTTTGTTTTGATTTTTTTCCGATACTCTGACATCTGTATTTTAAGAAACCATAAATATACTTCAACGAAATTATGTGGAAATGTTTTTTTTATTATTATTTGTTAATCTTGTAAATGCTGTGGTAAAAAAAAAAACTATTAGTCTGCCTAATGATATCTAAAATCTGTCCAAGTGTGTTTTTTGGACAGTGAATGATGGAGTTTGATCATGTTTTTTTCTCAAAGAAACACTACTAAAGAAATTGTATAGGAAAGAAAGGAGGCCAAAATAGTGAAAAATACTTCCAAGTTCTCCTACCCATTCTGCCAGTGACATTAATGAATAATACATCATCCTGCAAAGATCTTGCTGGGTAAGGAGCCAATTTAACAAATACAGGGGTTAAAAAAAAAAAAAAAAAACTTTAGTCTGCCAAAAGATGTCTTAAACTTTGCTAGATAGTTGTGCTTTTTTCACACAATATGTCATGCTTCTAGCAAGTTTTGCATAATTAAATGCTATAGTTAAGGGGACATAATCAATTCAGTCTGCAATCAGATAACAGCTGTCAAAATGTCTGTGATGCTCCAGCACCACCAATAAGGTTGATTTTCCATAAGTAGAATAGATTATAAATGTAGAGGTCAGTGTTGGGCATATTTCAGTACGTTTATCACCTTTTCACATTTGGGGTAACCAGACTTTAAAATACTGAACTTTACCTGTGGTTGACAGACATGCTAACTAGGGGAACCAAGAAAAAAGAAAGAGCTAATAAGTGCCTTACAGTGAGTTTGCTATACACTAATGAAATTGCTCTTCATTGGACATAATGTCATGTCCATTGAAAAGCGTCCATTATCATCCTGGCTCAAAGAATGTTATCGCTGCCTCTCTATCACGAACGTACCCAGCAGGCCCAAAAGAAGAGGTCAAAGACCTCATCATCCCAGGTTGATGCCATTTACTGGGACATACGTCAAGAGATAACTAGAGCAAATGACTATCAAACCATACCAACATAATGTCATGTACAAGAGAAGTAATGCTGCACTTGACTTACCTCAGAAGCATGTCTCCGTGTTCATCAACTGTGATGAGTGATGTATATTTTTCTCTTCAAACAGTTATCTGTGCAGTCAATATTATTGATTTAACAAATGAATATGTTTGTATGTTGATTGATTAAAGCAAATACTTGTAGATACTGCATAACATTTAAAGGTAAGAAGGGCTTTGTTTACTGCTGTTTACCATCTTGATTGTCACTTGCTAAAGTTGGAGAAACTCAGAGTTGAGGAGACAATCCCGAGTTCACAAATAGGAATTCCTTTCTTATTTTTTCTAATTTTCTTACTTGTTTTCCGGGTCAGAAGTCAGGAATTACAAGTTACACTCTCTAGTTGAATGCAACAAAAATCGCCTGTGCTCATGCATCTTTGGCTATGGGGCACCCTGGAGTTCACAAATTGCATCAGCTGCTACAGACTTAATACTGGTGAAATGATATGCTAACAGACATTCACAAGTTCATTTCCTCCTTTTTCACCTGAGCCAAGGCCAAAGTCCCAAGAATACTGCCTGCTGGAAAATTGTCCCTGTTGCCCAGTTTATAGCACCCTTTACAGCACCCATGGATTGTATTGTATTGTACCATTGTATACTGGTTTTTAAAGTCCCTTTGACTAATTGCCTTAACATCACTCCCTACCATCACATCTGTTTTCGATACTTCTATTCACCCATGTGTTTAGATATTTCAGAATATTTGAGGACATCACAGAGCCCAGTTCACATCCCAAATGTGGAGATCTTTCCTAAAGAAATTAGGAGTTACAGTAAGTCTCACCTCCAGTTATCATTCACAAGCAAAAAGACAGGTGGGACAAGCTGAGCTGGAAGTTGGCAGATTTCTGAGAACCTTTTGCGCTGATAGTCAGAAGGACTGGGCCCAGTACTTACCCTGGGCAAAATTTGCACACTCAGCTTACCCCATCCCAGTGTTCAAGTTCAAGTTCAAGTTCAAGTGGAGTTTATTGTCATTTCAGCCATATACAAGTACATAGTGAAACAAAACAATGTTTCCCCAGGACCAAGGTGCTACATAAGACGACACAGAACAACACAGAACTACAAGGGACTACATATACATAAAGTGCACAAGTGCAAACATGTGTAAACATAAGAGTAGCAGCCTATGTACAGTATTATATACAGTATAATATACAGTATTGTAGCAGCATAAACATGTGCAAAGACTTGCAAAAAAACTGCAGAGAGGATGGAGGATGCTCAGTTGTGTGTGTGTATATATATGTGTGTGTGTTCCTTCAGTCCAGTTTCAGAGTATTGAGGAGTCTGGTGGCATGGGGAAAGAAACTATTGCACAGTCTGGCCGTGAGGGCCCGAATGCTTCGGTACCATTTACCAGACAGCAGGAGGTTGAAGAGTGTGTGAGAGGGGTGTTTGGGGTCATCCACAATGCTGGTGGATTTGCGGATGCAGCGTGTCCGTGTCCGTGATGGAAGGAAGAGAGACCCCGATGATCTTCTCAGCTGTCCTCACTATCCTCTGAAGGGTCTCGCGATCTGAGACGGTGCAATTCCCAAACCAGGCAGTGATGCAGCTGCTCAGGATGCTCTCGATAGTCCCTCTGTAGAACGTGGTGAGGATGGGGGGTGGGAGATGTGCTTTCCTCAGTCTTCTCAGAAAGTACAGGTGCTGTTGGGCTTTCTTAGTTGACCAGGAGAGGTTCTCCACCAGCTGAACACCAAGGAACTTGGTGCTTTTGCCAATCTCCACAGAGGAGCCGCCGATGTTCAGCGGAGATTGTTCAATCTGTGCTCTTCTGAAGTCAACAACCATGTCTTTAGTTTTGTCCACGTTCAGAGACAGGTCGTTGGCTTTGCACCAGTCCGTTAGCCACTGCATCTCCTCTCTGTATGCTGACTCGTCGTTCTTGCTGATAAGACCCACCACAGTCGTGTCATCGGCGAACTTGATGATGTGATTCGAGCTGTGCATTGCTACACAGTTGGGAGTCAGCAGAGTGAACAGCAATGGACTGAGCACACAGCCCTGTGGGCCCCCAGTGCTCAGTGTGGTGGTGTTGGAGATGCTGATGACTGAGGTCTCCCAGTCAGGAAGTAAAGGGTCCAGTTACAGAGGGAGTTGTTCAGGCCCAGCAGGTTCAGCTTTCCAATCAGGTGCTGAGGAATGATTGTGTTGAATGCTGAACTGAAGTCTATGAACAGCATTCGAACATATGTGTCTTTATTGTCCAGGTGCGTGAGGGCCAGATGGAGGGTGGTGGTGATGGTGTCATCTGTCGAGCGGTTGGGGTGGTAAGCGAATTGCAGGGGGTCCATTGAGGGGGGCAGCAGGGTCTTGATGTGCCTCATGACGAGCCTCTCGAAGCACTTCATGATGATGGGTGTAAGTGCAATGTGACGGTAGTCATTGAGGCAGGACACTGAAGACTTCTTTGGCACGGGGACGATGGTGGTGGCCTTGAAGCACATCGGAACAACGGTGCTGCTCAGGGAGGTGTTGAAGATGTCCATGAAAACATCTGCCAGCTGGTCTGCACATCCTCTGAGCACCCTGCCAGGAATGTTGTCTGGTCCAGCAGCCTTCCGTGGGTTGATTCTGTGTAGAGTCTTCCTCACATCAGCCATGGTTAGACACAGCACCTGGTCATTGGGAGGAGGGGGGGTCTTCCTCGCCGACACGCCATTCTGTGCCTCAAACCAAGTGTAGAAGTCGTTCAGCGCATCTGGGAGGGAGGCATCACTGTCACAGGCAGGTGATGTTGTCCTTTAGTTGGTGATGGTCTGGATGCCCTGCCACATGCGCCGCTCTCTGCTGGCCTTGAAATGGTTGTGGATTCTCTGAGCGTGTGTGCGCTTTGCCTCTCTGATGGCCTGGGACAGTTTGGCCCTCGCTGTTCTTAGGGCCGCCTTGTCGCGTGCTCTGAAGGCGGAGTCTCGGGTCCTCATTAGCGCACGCACCTCTGCAGTCATCCATGGCTTCTGGTTGGAGCGTGTGGTGATGGTCTTGGACATCATCAGTGATGTCATCAATGCACTTGCTGATATAGCTGGTCACTGATGTTACGTATTCCTCCAAGTTGGTGAAGTCGCCGTCAGTTGCCGCTTCCCTGAACATGTGCCAGTCAGTGTGTTCAAAACAGTCCTGAAGAGCAGAGGTGACTCCTGCTGGCCAGGTTTTCACCTGCTTCAGAAGCGGTTTGGAGCGTCTGACGAGCGGTCTTTATGCTGGGATTAGCATAACAGAGATGTGGTCTGAGTAGCCGAGGGGGGGGTGGGGCTCCGCCCGGTACACGCCAGAGATGTTTGTGTAAACAAGGTCCAGCACGTTCTTCTCTCTTGTTGCAAAGTCCACATGCTGATGGAGGTTACGGAGCACTGACGTGAGATTTGCATGTTTGAAATCTCTGGCAACAATAAACAGTCCGGTTTGAGGGTTTGAATTCTGCAGCTGGGTGTACTGGGTGGAATGTACACACCGAGTATGAGGACAATGGTGAATTCCCGTGGTAAATAAAATGGTCTGCATCTAACAGTCACAAACTCCACCAGCGATGAGCAGTAACTAGAAACTAGCACCGAGTTCTTGCACCATTCCGTGTTGATGTAAACACACAAGCCACCGCTGCAAGCCTTACCACACAGAGTTGTGTTTCTGTCGGCACAAAATGAGGCTAGCCCGTCTAGCTGAATGGCGGCATCCAGAACTCTGTCACTGAGCCACGTCTCAGTGAAAACAAAGACGCAGCAGTCTCTAAACTCACGCCACGTAGTTTGCTGGAGTCGGATGTAGTCCAATTTATTATCCAGGGAGACATAGGAGAGCAGGATGGACGGGAGAGCCGGCCGGCTAGGGTTTGTTTTTAGCCTAGCATGGAACCCCGCCCTCTTGCCGCACTTCTGCTTTCTCGCGCAATGCTTGCAACGTCCCCTCCCCATCAGGCGGCACCGAGGGCTGGAGGCCTGGTCCCCGCAGCAAGCTGAGATCGCGTAGCTTCTCCAGCAGATCATCATGCAGAGTAGCTGTAGTGTTGTTTCTGAAGTTTAGAAGTGTCTGGCGGTGGTATACACGAGCACTGGTAGCTCCGATGTCCATGTGCCGTTAAAAGTTGGGCTAAAGACAAAAATTAGCACCCTTTTTGTATCTGGAGTGACCGCTGCGTGCTACTGCTGTGTATCAGTGTGTACCAGTGTGTACCAGAATATCAGCCTTCCCTGTTCCCATGAATGCTAACCTCACTGATTCACCTGTATGTTGAATGAAGCTAAGGGGTTTTGAAGAAGTATACAGGTCTGGGTGAACTCACATCAACATTTCAAACAAGCAGCACAATGAAACAATAAGTTTGCAAATCGTCTCCAGGGAGAAACACCCAGGTATGAACCAGGGGACAGGGTGTGGCGTTCCACAAGAAATCTTAGAATAAGACAGGGTTGGAGGAAATTGTCCCGTTCAAGGCTGTAAGAAGTCAGCCCTTTCAAGGTTCTCCAATGCATCAACAATGTCACCTATAAGCTGAAGCTACCACATCACAGCTGCCGTTTACCCTCATTCCATGTATCCAGCCTTTAGACCATGATCCGTGGCCCTGCAGTTGAGGGAACCCACACAGCTGAACCCCTGGCTCCTCTCAAAATGGACCCATATACATAGTCAAGGAGATCCTAGACTCATGACATAGAGAAGACAAGCTTCAATATGGCTAACTCCAGCTACATTTCCCATCAGCACCACAGACTACAGACCATGTCATATGATTCAATCACATGCTCAAGTTCACCGGACTTCTAATTCTACACACCTGATCATAATCACACTCACACTATAAATAGCCTGGACTTTCATTAGTGACAATTCTAAGCCTTTTGATTCCATGTTGTTATTCTGTTTTTTTTAACTTTGTTCTGTTGTTACTTTGCTCTTTGTGTTTGCCCTCATTAAACCCATTTGCTGATCGCCTGACTTGTGCCTTTTTTTTTTTTACCATGTGTCACGATTTGTATTTTGGATAGTTTGCCTGTTTTTCTGCCTGACGCATGAAAAATAGAAGCAACACTTGCGCCATGTCCATGTACAAAGAGTTATGCTTATACCTATGTCCTTCTGAGGGAAACTCACTGAAAAGACAATAGTCACATGGTTTAAACTATGTTTCTGTAAGCCTGAGTAAATTAGGTTTAAAATCACTGAATAATTCATGGACAAAGACTGTTTTTTTGGTCAGAGATTTTATGTTTAGTGAACTCAACTCTAACATAAAGATGCTGTCTGTAGATTCTGACATAGGTATGTCAAAGAGATTTGCTGGGTTAATGCTATAATTTCCAATAGGGGACAATATTGCCTCAGTGTGTTACTTGAATTTGAACAGCAAAAGGAGTGTTATGTGAGGAGCCATCCATAACAAAGATATATATTGTCTTCGCAAGTCTTAGCAAGTCACAAAATTCTGTTGCACTCAAATACACAGGGGTTCCTTTGTGGCAAGTATGGTATTTTATTAGTGTTGCTAGAGTTCAGTTTAGTTCAGTTCTGTTCAGTTCAATTAGATGAAATGAAATTAGATTAATTAAATTTGTAAACTTAGTTAAGTTGTAAGGAAGTGGAACAAGGCACAATTGACTCTATAAAAATAATAAACAAAGCAAGACAATGATAGCAACAAGAAAGAAATACATTTGGACAACAAAAAGGTCAAATGTAACTGGTTCTTATCTAATAGAACTACTGGTCTCAGCCTAACAACAACCACAACCACCCCAGCACTGCCACTGTGAGGAAGATACCTTGAGAGGAGCCGAACTCAGCTGGGAACCCAACCTCTTCTGAGTGACAGAAAGATGTGCAATTATAAACCATTACTCTTCCATAATTGATTACTACAAACAGTACAAATAGTTCAAAGTATGTTGTAAGAATGTTCAATATGAATAATACAGTCTTTATCATTACTGGTCCACAGTCTCCAGATGAGATTATCCACTGAAGAAAGGGTGTGTGATGGGCATAAACTCTTTTTGGGAAGTGTAAATCTTTAGGGTATCCATGTGGGACCATTCACAGAATTCTGTTTATTAGGTGAATTATAAGACGTTAATAATAGGTTATAATATAGGATGTTGTATGCATAAGGACAGCTGTTGCACTACTACGCACATGCCAGCACATGGTATTCTTTTCTTACTAAGCAAATAGCAACTGGTTGAAAAAAGGGGAAAAAACTGTCTAATGCCCAACCCAATTATTAAGTTGTCATTATGTATCGATAAGGCCACCTAATGCATTCCCTTGCATAAAACTCCAATATTTAAATAGTCCAATATTTTCACAAACACCAAATACAAATGCCAAAATGTCTCCAAATCAATTATTCTTGGTGTGATAATTGTATGTTCAACCTGTTAAAGAGGATGGCGCTGTAGAACTTGTCTGCCATTCTGTAATACAGTTAAAAATTCTAATCACATTTCCATGCTCTAAAGATTGAGAACTACACATAATAACACATGACTTGAACTGCACTGTAACAACATTGTTGGCTCCCCCACTTTCTAAATACATTTTAACACAGTTTAACCCCCTGGTTATATTAAGTTCACGTGCATTAATATTTCTGGTAATTTAAATAGCAACTCAATTTCAGTAACACAGTTTCAGCATACAACAGCATGGTGAGCATTGCTGCATAACAGCTCCAGAGTCCCTGGTTTGATCCTGAACTTTGCATGTTCTCCTTGTGTCTGTGTGGGTTTTCTCTGGGTTCTCTGGTTTCCTCCCACCTCAATAAACATGCTGGTAGGTGTAATGTCTATGCTCAATTGGCTATGCTAAAGTGTGAATGTGTGTTTTCATTGTGCCAATGCAATGGACTGACATCCCATCCAGCGTGTATTTCCATGTCATGCCAAGCATTCCCAGAACAGAATCCAGATCAACCACAACCTTGACCAGGATAAAGTGCTTACTGAAGATGAATGAATAAATAAATGAGTTTCAACATGTTTCTTTATGCAGAAGTATTTTTCTGAAGTAAAGCATGGTATATACACATAAAATTCTACATGACTATACATAAATGCAGAAAGGACATTGTTCATATCACGCTCTCCAGTGTCACCCAAATGAGGATGGGTTCCTTTTTGAGTCTGGTTCCTCTCAAGGTTTCTTCCTCATATCATTTAAGGGAGTTTTTCCTTGCCACAGTCGCCTCAGCCGCCTCAGGCTTGCTCACTAGAGATAATTTTGTCTAACATCTTGGACTGTTTGCATGTTTTTGTTTCTGTTTGCATGTTTTTTGTTTCTTATGTTCTGTAAAGCTGCTTTGAGACAATGTTCGTTGTTAAAAGCGCTATACAAATAAAATTGAATTGAATTGAATATATTTGGTAAGTGAAAGTGGTTTTTAGAGTCAACAAATCACACTTGAATTCTTTATTGACTTTTAACATATAAAATAACTGTATAAAATGTATGTTTTATGCCCAAGCAGGGATTTTCCTTTATTAGACAAAGGAATCTGACCATGTCAATCTACCAACTTTTCTTCCTCTTTTTGTATCCACCTATCCAAACAAGCCCTTCGTAAGTATGCAATAAGATGAATTGGCTACAGTTAATACTGACAGAAAACTAGCATTAAATGAATAAAGCAGGTTACTTTTTATTCAAGAAGACTCTGATGAAATATCTGAATCAAACATGGAATTAAAATGTGCAATTTTTCAATAAATATTCAAACACATTTACTTACACTTTTTTTTACTAACTTTAAAAATATTTCAGAAAACAAATTACATGATGTGTGTTTAAACCAAAGTAATGCTACCATACATGCTTTGTGACTGAAATTACCATAAATTTTAATGTGTGTAAATGTGACAGTACACATATAAAGGTGTCTTTGAAGGTAAATAAACCAGATATCTTGCCTTCATTGACTAACGCGGGGGAATTAAACCATCATCTGTCTCCACACAGTATGTATACATTAAGCTATGTATTGTTATTTAATCATGCATTTTCAGGAAACTTAAAGTTATAATAACAACATAACTTAAAGTAGTTATATATATATATATTACTGTTAATCCATGTTTGACTACGTCTTTAATAATTTTGTGTTTGCATTTAATTATTAAATGAAGCAGCCTGTTGTTTAAGTATTGGAAGGTTAGGTTAAAAAATGTAGGTTAAAAAAAAAAAGGTTGAAGAAGTTTTAACAGAGTCCAAAGTTACATTTAGATTCGATGACAGCAATACAATAAATTATTTTTTTAAACTGTACATAAGTAATCATATTAGTTTAGTTTACATTTATAAGTTCTTTGTACACTAAGCCTATTAAAAGTTCACTGGAAGTTGATTAAACCTTAAACGTACTAAATTGAATAGACTTAAGATTGAAAAGGTACAAGCTCTATACTGAATGTACATTCATATCTAAAGGAAACAAAAATAGAACTATAAAATAAAAATATCAGCACTGTTATTACTGAAGGCAGAGGATAGCAGGATATTTAATAGGAACAGCAAAATGTACTCTCAGAAAAAACTTACGAAACTGTACATTTCATTGTCACTGGGATTGTACCCTCCAGTGTACATTCTTTGGACCTTTAGTATGTATCTTTTACCTAGAAATGTGCATCTAATGTGCAACTTTAAAGCATTCATCTAAAGGGTAATTATGGTCCATTTATGTATTACCTATAAATACTTTTTAAGGGTGCACTACATGCACATTTCAAGTTGAAATATATATAGGTACAAAAGGTAAGGGTACCACTGAAGCAATAAGGAAAGACATAGTTTAGCACCCTCTTGTCTGAGAGTAATTTTAAAAAAAGACCAGGGACTAATAAATCTATCAAGACAGGTCATCATGTCTTATGAATAAAGGGCTATGAATATGTTATTATTTTATGCTTATATGTTTATATAGTGAAGTTTTTCTCTTTCAAAGATCGTAATTCCTTTTAATTTTTGTGGTCAGAAGCAAAGTACAGGATTGGAGATGAACTTCACTCATGAACTTTCCACCTCGCCGAATGTGGTCAGCAATGTTACACTCTACAAACCAGTATCATCATACATCTACCTTTCGGTTTATTCCATCAATGTCATCTTGGGCCTTCCAATACATTCCTATGTTTTGTGGCTTATTTGCACGGGAAAAGGAAGTGGAATAGTGGCAGAGTTCTTCAGCCTCAATCTCAGTGTTTGTGAGATTCTCTTCTGTCTGAGTAGTTTGGCCTTCCTTTCAGTCTCAAAATGTCCAAAACTTTATTATGTAGCATGTTTTATGATAGCACTACCCAATGCTGGCCGTCCTCTGATTAACTGTGTGATCTGCTTTGAGCGCTACCTGGCAGTGCTCTATCCTGTTTCCTTCCTGAAATACAAACCACTGAGATACAGACTGGCATGTTCTGCTGTAATCTGGATGACAACTCTTGGCTACTGTGTGTACTCTTTCTTTGTTTTAAGCGTAAATAATATGTACATGTTCCTTTGTGCTTACCTGCCACTGTACTTTCTCCTTCTCTTTATTAAATTGTTCTGCTCGTTGGCCATATTTAGAGCTTTGAAGTACCCAGGTCCAGGTGAGAAAGGGAAGGAAAGAGAGGAGGCCAATCATATGAAGAAAAAAGCAATTACAGTTATTCTGATAATCACAGTGACCATGTTTTTTCAGTATACTCCTATGTTTATTGTAGGGATTCTTTACAGAACTCTGTCAGTGGCAGAATTTAACCTGCTCTGGTGCATTGTGGTTGTCATCTTTTTGCTGTTAGGTTATGTAAGTCCATTTCTCTACATCTATAGGGTTAGAAGTCTTTCCTGAATTTCTGGAAACAGTTTTAGTTCCAAATAATTAAATATCAGATAATAAATTATTGTTTGAATATTAGTAAAAGAGTCCTAAATGCAAAATTTTATAATTTCAAGACGAAACATAGAGATTAATAACCTCAAAATTTTATTAGTCAGTAAATAATTATCGGTCACTGAGTGCCATTAACATTGTATAAGATGAAACACTTAAACTCCCAGAATCCAGTGGAGAGTCCAGACTTACATTCCTGACACTCATAAGCTCAATACATTTCCTATTAGTTTCACTGTAGTGAGCAATTCATAGCAGTTAGTAAATGATATGTTTTAAGGTGAATAATTCCATAGCAAGCTGAGACTGGAAGGGGTCATTTAGGCAATGTGTGTATATTCTACATATAATAAACAGAATGTTAATGAATTATAATGTGGACGATTTTGTAGTGCTTGCATTGTAACTCATATTTATGTTATGTTGGTGTATATGTTTCTACATTTAAAAAAAAAAATCTCTCAACTCTCAATTAATGCCCTTTAAAAATACATTTACATTTTATTAAAACAAAGTAGTGCTTGCTCTTTCACTGCCATGTTTTTTTTTCCACATTTGCATTCAGTTTGTGATTTATTTGCAAGCTTTCTGTTTTGCATTTGCAAAACGCATGATATAATGTTTCTAGGCTGTTGTTATACCTACACTTCTTAAACATGTAATGTCATACAGTTGTTAATAAGTAAACCATGTGCTTTACTTATTTTTTTCTTACCTTTCATGTTATAGTAACCAGTATCACTTTTTGAGCTCAAAGTGATTTTTAATGTGAATGCTTAACACTGTCTGACTTTTTGCACCCTTGGTGGATGCAATATTACTTGCATTCAGCATTAAATCACTTACTACAGCAACCCTAATCTTGAGTAATAAATATTAATTAATAAACCATGCTTTCTTTTGTGGTGACTGGACAGTTGTGATGCTTAGACATAGAAGTATGGCACTAAGTGAAAAGTTCAAGAATTAAAGCTCTAAAACAAAATTCAGAAAGTCAAACCATACAGAACAATGAAAAACTTGTAAAACAAAAAGGTAAAAGAAAGAGGTCCAATGTCTTAAACTGTAATGATTTTAATGATGACAAGCTAGGAGTATATATAGACAGTTAATGAACATGTGTAAGTATTGTGGAATGCCAAGTGGGTCATAAAGGAGAAGTCTGGGGAAGGTAGTGTGAGAATAACAACATCCATCTATATAACAAACCATCTATATTTTCTTACTTTATTTTCACAGGGAGCTAGAGTTAATACATATGCTATAATACATACAGCTACAACTACTTATATGAAACATCCAACCATTTTTTGTACTGCTTATACTATACAGGGTCTTGGGGAACCTGGAGCTTATCCTAGGGGACTCGGAGCACAAGACAGGGGACACCTTGGATGAGGTGCCAACCCATCGCAGGGCACAAACGTGCACACACACAACAGACAATTAGGAAATGCCAATCAGCCAACAACACAGGTCTTTGGACTTGGGTAGAAAGACAGAGAACCCAGCGAAAACCCCCAAAACATAGGGAGAACATGCAAACTCCACACATATAGAGCAGAGGCGGGATTCAGACCCCCAATGCAGGAGGCATGAGGCAACAGTGCTAACAACTAAGCAACTATGCCCCCCTAATTTGAAAAATATAAATAAATAAAGTATAGAAATATTATTTAGAAATTGCCTATATCAGCAAGTGATTTTATGTTATGATAATTCTACCATGCCTCACTTCAAGTTGGAAATCAGCATGAGTCTCAGTACAATGTATGTGCAGGGGTTAAATTGTGGAGCAGTGCATAATGATAATAATAATAATAATAATAATAATAATCATCATCATCATCATCGTGATCATCATCCTGATCATCATCATCATTGTCATCATCATAGTTCAGACAGGAATGAAATAATTTCAAATGAGTCAAATATTTTCCTTCTGTCAACCATTTATTTACTGTTGCATATTTTTATACATTTGCTCATTAAAACAATAACTTTATTTTTGAGTACTCTCTACTTCATATCACTTGAAAACATTTGTGTTTTGGTGAAGCAATGCACTGTATATGTTTCCAGATGAAAGCTATTTCTTGGCTAAGGTTCTAATGGCAAAATCACACCCACATTTTTATTGGCATCTAATGTTTAATTAAACTAGTATTATAGCTAGATGTATTTTATAACTGTATATTTTACATTTTATCATTATGGGGATGAGGATGGAGATTTTTTACACTCACATTACTTCATGTTCACGTCTCTCTCCTACTATTATTTTTACTGTTGCTTTGCATGAGATTATTTTGCTGTACAGGTTTTTAATGTGTTAATCCCTTTAGATAAATAGATATTACAGTGTTTGACAACCCAGTAGCTTTATCATTTGCATTTGTGGTTGGTAATTTCTTTGCATGCTTTTGTTTTGCATTTGTAGTGAATGTGTCATAGTTTAATACACAACGACTTCAAATATTTCCACAGAGCTTTAGGAACTATATTTTAATTACATCTTAGAGGCTAATATAAGCAATTACAGTATCTGGGCATTTAAAGAAAGTTGTTTTATTTATCATAAAGCCATGAACAAATGGAGATACTCATTGCCAGGTTTTAAAAGATGTTTTAATCTCTTAAACACCCAGGAACCTTTGATGGGCCCAGATTTGTTCTTGTAGCTACAGACCTTCTAAATTACTTTCACTGTTTTTTCTGAATAATTAGAGTAGTTGCTTAAAATATGCTTTACAATAAAAGGCTGAATAATCACCCCATTTCCCTGCCTATTTAACACCTTTAATAATAATGATAATAATAATAATAATAATAATAATAATAATAATAATAATAAAGAGCTAACATGACATCTCAATCCAGACAGTAGATATTGCTAGCCCAGAATTGTACCTACCTATGTAGTCATAATAAATGAGCATGATTAACAGAAATATGATTACCTTTGGCTTTATAATTAGGAACTGCTATGTTTGTGTGTCCACATGGACATACAGATGTTCCATCTGTAAAAAATTACAGACTGCCTCTAAGCAGACTCCACTCCAAGGTAGGTGTTACAACAAGCTCATCCCCCAAAAAGGCTTAATTATCATAGGGACCATTCATCTCGGTCTCAGCAATATGTGGATTATACCACCTGAAGTAATATTCAATCAATTATAGCATGGGAGCGGCATTGGGACATCAAGTACCATTCAGAAAGACATCTGTCTAGACAATCATATCACCCCACCATTTGGGTGGTCACACCTGTAATGACATCAATAATGTGAGAAAGGAAAGTGACCACTTCAATTGTTATCCTTAATTTACATTTAGAGCAAGACTTCATTTACATTACAGATGGGAAAACTAGTTTGAAAAACAGTATAAAATGTCTGAGCTGATATTGTTCAAGGTTCACTTTCACTCTGATGAATCAAAGCGCTTCATGTACTTTGTAACTGCTACGCTGCAATAAATTTATTCTTCACTGAGATCTTCGAAGTCCTCATCATTTTTTTCTTACACATCCATTTGGTTAACAGTAAAGGTCAATGATGATGACAGTGCATCTTTCTGTCAAAACTAGATTTGCATTCCTCCAAAGGTCATTTAATTTCATCGTTAGCTTGAACTATTGCTTCTCTTGAAGATTTTTTTGATTCTCAAGACTGTTTTTGATTCTAACAACTGTTTTAGTCTTGTTGGAATTCACTCATTGGACAGTGAATATGTTTTTTCATGTTATTTTGACTTGCTTGACTCACGAAGCTCATTGTTTTTGCTTTATTATTGTTGTTATCTCTTTGACCTTCCTAATATTGATGACAATTTTTGTTTTGCTCAACTCACCACATTTGAGTCATGCCCTCTCTCATCACAATATCACAGACTACATCAACCATTTCATGATATCATCAACTAGATTTTGCTAGTTGTATAGTTGTATATTTTCTATATGAAAATATCGATTTATGCGGAAAAAGTGCATGTGCATCAGATTTCTGCCTTTGTAGTATAAATGATAAGAACAGAGAACATGAAATTATTGCTTCTGAGAGAATCCATGTGTCTAATGCTATTATCTCCATTCCTTCTCTTCCAGAGATCTCTGCCATTCACATTAAGAAGCTAAGAGTATGCACTGCTGAGTTCATGATGGAAGGTTTTACACTTCAAACAAGGTAAATGCTTTTCTAGGTTTCTTGAGCCAACTTTATCTAACTAAATATTTTTCTCTAGCCATTAGGTTATTTGTAGTGAATCAGGAATGAAATAATAGGAAAGGAGACTTACACCCATGAAATCTTTAATCAGATTGTACCTTTTTAAAAAGCTTTTTTCACAAGCAATGGGGTTCTGAATCATCTATTTTATATGAATTTTAAATTTGCACATATGAAAACCTAAATAGAAGAAAGATAACACTCTATATATTGCAAACACATTTAAACTTAATTGGCAGAGGAAAGTTGTATAACTACAGAGCAGATGCATGTATATGTATATACAGTATATATATATATATATATATGTGTATGTGTGTGTGTGTGTGTGTGAGTGTGTGTGCATTCAGAAAGTATTCAGAGACCTATATACATCTGGAGGTATAAAGGTTTTCCTGTATGATGTGTCTTCTTCCAAAAAAAAAAAAATTCACCTGAAACTAACAAACAAGGGTTTCCAAAAACATAAGGCTTATCCACCAAATTGTAATTAGATAAATTGGGCCATAAGAACAGAAAGAACATACAGTATCTAAAATTCTTTAATCACATTCCACGATATAGTTCACATTTCAACATAATCTTGTTCACAATTTTAACTGTATACAGTGCAGTACTGACAGCTTAGTAGTCCTTATAAATATTAGTCAATATTCAAATTAAATTGAAATTACCTTCAAAGTTCTTTCACATGAAAGATCAAATGAAATTTATATATATATATATATATATATATTTCATTTGATATATACATATACATATATATATATATATATATATATATATATATATATATATATATATATATATATATATATATATATATATGTATGTATATATATAATCTAACTGCAACATCAGTGCCTTCGTCTGACCTTTTTCTGTGTCCTCTATTTTATCCTCCTCAGCAATTTAGTGACACAGACCATAGAGAACTCTTCATTTTTCCTTCCTACTGATGGTAATATGTATGTCTTTGATCTCTGTGCAGCCATCATTTTCAGCATACTTGTGCTTGTTGTGTCTCTACCACTCAACATATATGTTTTGCGGCTGATTGTAACGGGTGCCAGAAATGGAGTAGCATCAGAATTCTTTTCTCTTAACCTCTGTGTGTGTGAGATCGTCATTTGCTTCAATGTGGTGCCTAATATTTTCAACACTATACTCTACAGAAATCATGAAAAAAGCCCTTTATATTATTTTCTTGCATTAGTGTTCTCACTGCATAGTATCAGCCGTCCATTCTTCCAGTGCTGTGTCTGTGTGGAGCGATATGTGGCAGTGATCCATCCCATCATCTTCCTAAAGTACAAATCACTAACATATCGCATTGCATGGTCAATTGTTACCTGGATAATCATTCTAGGACTCAGTGTGCTTTCCTCAGTTATACTAATCAGATGTATATTGTATTATATTCTACTGCCAGAGTACTTACTTGTATGTTCTGTTAAGATTCTCTGTTCTATAGCAGTGCTTAAGGCTTTGAGGAAACCTGGACCTGGTGAGAAATTAAGTGTAAAAGATGCAGAGTCCAATCGTATGAAAAAGAAAGCTTTTTGGGTGATTGTGATTATTCTGGTTTTCATGATTATTACTTATTGTCCAATTATGATGCTGATATTTGTGTATGATTCTCTATCAGATGCACAGAGATGGATGAGTCTATCAGTGTTTTCTTACTTAATGATAATTGCTGGATTTGTGCATCCAATTCTGTATCTTCACAGGGTTGGAAAACTTTCTTTCATTCCATGCTTATGATTCTGTTCAAATTGCAGTGAATACCGCCAGCGCTACAATTTATTCATTTCTTCTAAACTATTTAGATGTTTGTGAAATAAGAAACTAATGTTTCTGGTTTTAGCTAAAGAATACACATGTTAATTTCTCACTTCAAAAGAGCTAAAACCTTTCAGTCTTCTGCATGGTAATGATTCTTTAGTAATAAATATTGATTGTGCCACACTGAAATGCAATCACTGTCCAGTCACAGCCTTAAGCTGTACTCAAGGTCATGGCTGTAATCAGAAAAGGGGAGTAGGGCCTCACTCTTGTAAATATGTACATTTCCTATTAGTTGCACTGTTGTGAACAATTCATCACCATTACAATATAAACAATATGTTTTAAGATGAATAACAGGATAAGAAGCTGAGACTTGTATGGGTCATTTAGGCAATGTGTGTATATTTATGTATGCTCATAAAATGTTAATGTAAAATTATGTAGAAGATTTAGTAGTGCTACACAGATGTGTGCTTAATGAATGTTCTCACCATCAAAAATGCATATATATTTAATTAAACAAATTAGTGCTTGATCATTCAGCCATTCAGTTTGTGATTTATTTGCAAGCTTTCTGTTTTGCATTTGCAAAATATATGATGTAATGCTGCTACGCTGTTGTACTGACTACATTTCCCAATATTGTATTGTTATGCAATTTTTAATAAGTAAACCATGTGTGTTACAGTGATTTGTTTGACACTTCATGTCGGTAACCACTATAAGCCTTCTAGTTCTGAATTATTTTAATGTCAACGCTTAATATTGTTTTTTTTTTCTCAGTGGGTGCAATATTATTTGTATATAATATTATATCACTTATTGCAGCAACCCTAATCAAGAACAATAAATATTAATAAATAAACATTACCTTCTTGTATTGTGACTGGACAATTACAATGCTCAGACAAAGTAAACTAAGTAAAAAGTTTCAAGAATAAGAGCACTAAAACAAAATCCAGAAAGCCAAAATTTAACATCCACCACTGAGGGACAGTCATTTTTAACATTCTGGAAAGGGACCTCTTGCCTCGCTGAGTAGGCATTACCAGGCATCGGTTGTTAACTGATCGCAGGTTGCCCAAAAGAACATAAACCTCGAGGAGAGTGTTGTGGTAGGGGGGTGCTGTTCCAGACAAGGTATTGTATATGAGCATCAAGGCCTTGAATTTCATGCAGGTGGCTACAGGAAGCCAGTGGAGGGAGACTAAGGGGGGTGTGACATGAGTCACCCATAGTAATAATAATAATAATAATAATAATAATAATAATAATAAGATACAGTTTCGCACTGTTTCAAATATACACTATACGGCCAAATGTATGTGGACACCTGACCTTTGCACCCATATGTGGTGCTTCCGCAAACTGTTGCCACAAAGGTGGAAGCACACAATTATATAGGATGTCTTTTTTATGTTGTACATTTAAGATATCCCTTCACTGGAACTGAGGGGCCCAAACATGTTCCAGCATGACAATGCCCCTGTGCACAAACCAAGATTCATAAAGACATTATCTGCCAATGTTGGAGTGGAAGAACTCGAGTGTCCTGCACAGAGCCTTCACCTCTACCTCACTGAGCACTTTTGGAATGAACTGAAACTTTGACTGTGCTCCAGTCTTCATCATCATCAGCATCATATTTCAGACAGGAATGAAATAATTTCAAATGAGTCAAATATTTTCCTTCCGTCAACCATTTATTTACTGTTGCATATTTTTATACATTTGCTCATTAAAACAATAACTTTATTTTTGAGTACTCTCTACTTCATATCACTTGAAAACATTTGTGTTTAAGTGAAGCAATGCACTGTATATGTTTCCAGATGAAAGCTATTTCTTGGCTAAGGTTCTAATGGCAAAATCACACCCACATTTTTATTGGCATCTAATGTTTAATTAAACTAGTATTATAGCTAGATGTATTTTATAACTATATATTTTACATTTTATCATTATGGGGATGAGGATGGAGATTTTTTACACTCGCATTACTTCATGTTCACGTCTCTCTCCTACTATTATTTTTACTGTTGCTTTGCATGAGATTATTTTGCTGTACAGGTTTTTAATGTGTTAATCCCTTTAGATAAATAGATATTACAGTGTTTGACAACCCAGTGGCTTTATCATTTGCATTTGTGGTTGGTAATTTCTTTGCATGTTTTGCGTTTGTAGTGAATGTGTCATAGTTTAATGCACAACAAACTCAAATATTTCCACAGAGCTTTAGGAACTATATTATAT
Source organism: Pangasianodon hypophthalmus (assembly GCF_027358585.1). Classification (NCBI taxonomy): domain Eukaryota; kingdom Metazoa; phylum Chordata; class Actinopteri; order Siluriformes; family Pangasiidae; genus Pangasianodon; species Pangasianodon hypophthalmus. The sequence continues at coordinate 8,726,686 of NC_069712.1, forward strand.
TATAACTATATTTTAATTACATCTTAGAGGCTAATATAAGTAATTACAGTATCTGGGCATTTAAAGAAAGTTGCTTTATTTTTCATAAAGCCATGAACAAATGGAGATACTCATTGACAGGTTTTAAAAGATGTTTTAATCTTTTAAACACCCAGGAACCTTTAATGGGCCCAGATTTGTTCTTGTAGCTACAGACCTTCTAGATTACTTTCACTGTTTTTTCTGAATAATTAGAGTAGTTGCTTAAAATATGCTTTACAACAAAAGGCTGAATAATCATCCCATTTCCCTGCCTATTTAACACCTTTAATAATAATAATAATAATAATAATAATAATAATAATAATAATAAAGAGCTAACATGACAGCTCAATCCAGACAGCAGATATTGCTAGCCCAGAATTGTACCTACCTATGTAGTCATAATAAATGAGCATGATTAACAGAAATATGATTACCTTTGGCTTTATAATTAGGAACTGCTTTGTTTGTGTGTCCACATGGACATAGAGATGTTCTATCTGTAAAAAATTACAGACTGCCTCTAAGCAGACTCCACTCCAAGGTAGGTGTTACAACAAGCTCATCCCCCAAAAAGGCTTAATTATCATAGGGACCATTCATCTCGGTCTCAGCAATATGTGGATTATACCACCTGAAGTAATATTCAATCAATTATAGCATGGGAGCGGCATTGGGACATCAAGTACCATTCAGAAAGACATCTGTCTAGACAATCATATCACCCCACCATTTGGGTGGTCACACCTGTAATGACATCAATAATGTGAGAAAGGAAAGTGACCACTTCAATTGTTATCCTTAATTTACATTTAGAGCAAGACTTCATTTACATTACAGATGGGAAAACTAGTTTGAAAAACAGTATAAAATGTCTGAGCTGATATTGTTCAAGGTTCACTTTCACTCTGATGAATCAAAGCGCTTCATGTACTTTGTAACTGCTACGCTGCAATAAATTTATTCTTCACTGAGATCTTCGAAGTCCTCATCATTTTTTTCTTACACATCCATTTGGTTAACAGTAAAGGTCAATGATGATGACAGTGCATCTTTCTGTCACCACTAGATTAGCATTCCTCCAAAGGTCATTTAATTTCATTGTTAGCTTGAACTATTGCTTCTCTTGAAGATTTTTTTGATTCTCAAGATGTTCTCGCTTCTTTTTACTAACAACTGTTTTAGTCTTGTTGGACGTTTTATTATCATCAACAGAATTCACTCATCAGACAGTGAATATGTTTTTTCATGTTATTTTGACTTGCTTGACTCACGAAGCTCATTGTTTTTGCTTTATTTTTGTTGTTATCTCTTTGACCTTCCTAATATTGATGAAAAATTTTGTTTTGCTCAACTCACCACATTTGAGTCATGCCCTCTCTTATCACAATATCACAGACTACATCAACCATTTCATATCATGAACCATTTCATGATATCATCAACTAGATTTTGCTCTACTAGTAATTTTCTGTATACTGTGGAAATAGACATATAATATAGATAAATAAAAATATCGATTTATGCGGAAAAAGTGCATGTGCATCAGATTTCTGCCTTTGTAGTATAAATGATAAGAACAGAGAACATGAAATTATTGCTTCTGAGAGAATCCATGTGTCTAATGCTATTATCTCCATTCCTTCTCTTCCAGAGATCTCTGCCATTCACATTAAGAAGCTAAGAGTATGCACTGCTGAGTTCATGATGGAAGGTTTTACACTTCAAAAAAGGTAAATGTTTTTCTATCCAGGTTTCCTGAACCAACTTTATCTAACTAAATATTTTTCACTAGCCATTAGGTTGTTTGTAGTGAATCAGGAATGAAATAATAGGAAAGGAGACTTACACCCATGAAATCTTTAATCAGATCATACCTTTTTTAAAAAAAACTTTTTTCACAAGCAATGGGGTCCTGATTCATCTGTTTTATATGAATTTTAAATTTGCACATATGAAAACCGAAAAAGAAAAAAAAGATAACACTCTATATATTGCAAACACATTTAAACTTAATTGGCAGAGGAAAGTTGTATAACTACAGAGCAGATGCATGTGTGTATATATCTATATATATCTATAGTGTCTGTGTGTGTGTGTGTGTGTGTGTGCATTCAGAAAGTGCACTTTATATTGCACTTTATATATATATATTTAGATATATCTATATATATCTATATATATATATATATATATATATATATATATATATATAAAGTGCAATATAAAGTGCACTTTCTGAATGCACACACACACACACACAGACACACACACACACACACACACACACACACATATATATATATATACATATAAATATATATATATATGTGTGTGTGTGTGTGTGTGTGTGCATTCAGAAAGTGCACTTTATATTGCACTTTATATATATATATATATATATATATATATATATATATATATATATATATATATATATATATATAGAATTTTTTTTTTTTTTTTTGAAAGAAGACACATCATACAGGAAAACCTTTATACCTCGAGATGTATATAGGTCTCTGAATACTTTCTGAATGCACACACACACACACACAGACACACACACACACACACACACACACACACATATATATATATATATACATATAAATATATATATATATATGTGTGTGTGTGTGTGTGTGTGTGTGTGTGTGTGCATTCAGAAAGTATTCAGAGACCTATATACATCTCGAGGTATAAAGGTTTTCCTGTATGATGTGTCTTCTTTCAAAAAAAAAAATAAAAATTCTGCTGAAACTAACAAACAAGGGTTTTCAAAAGCATAAGGCTTATCCACCAAATTGTAATTAGATGAATTGAGCCATAAGAACAGAACCAGACATACAGTATCGTTCCATGATATAGTTCACATTTCCACATAATATTTTGTGTCTCAGTTCACAATTTTTACTGTATACAGTGCAGTACCGACAGCTTAGTAGTCCTTATAAATATTAGTGAATATTCATGTAACCTTCAACGTTCTTTCACATGAAAGATCAAATGAAATTTTATATATATATATATATATATATATATATATAAATGTGTGTGTGTGTGTGTGTGTGAGTGTGTGTGTGTGTGTGTGTGTATACATATATATATATATATATATATATATATATATATATATATATATAAGCTAACCGCAACATCAGTGTCTTTGCCTGACCTTTTTCTATGTCCTCTATTTTATCCTCCTCAGTTTAGTTACACAGACCATAGAGAACTCTTCATTTTTCCTTCCTACTGATGGTAATATGTATGTCTTTGATCTCTGTGCAGCCATCATTTTCAGCATAACTGTGCTGGTTGTGTCTCTACCACTCAACATATATGTTTTGCGGCTGATTGTAACGGGTGCCAGAAATGGAGTAGCATCAGAATTCTTTTCTCTTAACCTCTGTGTGTGTGAGATCATCATTTGCTTCAACGTGGTGCCTAATATTTTCAACACTATACTCTACAGAAATCATGAAATAAACCCTTTAGTTTATTTTCTTGCATTAGTGTTCTCACTGCATAGTATCAGCCGTCCATTCTTCCAGTGCTGTGTCTGTGTGGAGCGATATGTGGCAGTGATCCATCCCATCATCTTCCTAAAGTACAAATCACTAACATATCGCATTGCATGGTCAATTGTTACCTGGATAATCATTCTAGGACTCAGTGTGCTTTCTTCAGTTATACTAATCAGATGTGTATTGTATTATATTCTACTGCCAGAGTACTTACTTGTATGTTCTGTTAAGATTCTCTGTTCTATAGCAGTGCTTAAGGCTTTGAGGAAACCTGGACCTGGTGAGAAATTAAGTGTAAAAGATGCAGAGTCCAATTGCATGAAAAAGAAAGCTTTTTGGGTGATTGTGATTATTCTGGTTTTCATGATTATTACTTATTGTCCAATTATGATGCTGATATTTGTGTATGATTCTCTATCAGATGCACAGAGATGGATGAGTCTATCAGTGTTTTCTTACTTAATGATAATTGCTGGATTTGTGCATCCAATTCTGTATCTTCACAGGGTTGGAAAACTTTCTTTCATTCCATGCTTATGATTCTGTTCAAATTGCAGTGAATACCCCCAGCGCTACAATTTATTCATTTCTTCTAAACTATTTAGATGTTTGTAAAATAAGAAACTAATGTTTCTGGTTTTAGCTAAAGAATACACATGTTAATTTCTCACTTTAAAAGAGCTAAAACTTTTCGGTCTTCTGCATGATAGTGATTCTTTAGGAATAAATATTGATTGTGCCACACTGAAATGCAATCACTGTCCAGTCACAGCTTTAAGCTGTACTCAAGGTCATGGCTGTAATCAGAAAAGGGGAGTAGGGCCTCACTCTTGTAAATATGTACATTTCCTATTAGTTGCACTGTTGTGAACAATTCATCGCCATTACAATATAAACAATATGTTTTAAGATGAATAACAGGATAAGAAGCTGAGACTTGAATGGGTCATTTAGGCAATGTGTGTATATTTATGTATGCTCATAAAATGTTAATGTAACAATTATGTAGAAGATTTAGTAGTGCTACACAGATGTGTGCTTAATAAATGTTCTCACCATCAAAAATGCTTATATATTTAATTAAACAAATTAGTGCTTGATCTTTCAGCCATTCAGTTTGTGATTTATTTGTAAGCGCCCCAGTTTACCCTGTCAGTACTGTATTGCATACAGGGTGAAATGGTAAACTGGGGCACTTAACATGATTATGTGTTATATGGATTTGTTAATATTGATATCATGGAAATCTGATTAAAACATTTTTTTTAGGTATTTTTCTCTTCTTATGGCTCAATTTATCTAATTACAATTTGGTGGACAAACCTTATGTTTTTGGTAATGCCTGTTTTTTTTAGCAGCAAACTGACAAAAATAATTTATTTTCATGAAGATGAACAAACAAAATGTAATGTAAGGAATCATCTTTCATATGAGAGAACTTTCAAAGTGCATAAACATTCATTAGTATTTATGTTTATGCACTTTGAAAGTGCTCTCATATGAAAGATGGTTCCTTACATTAGATTTTATTTTAAAAGATTATTTCAAAATGAAAAATTTAACTTAATATACAACTTGCTACAATCACTTTATAGTTTAGTTTACTTAAAAAAAATTCTAGGAAATCATTTTCCTGACCTTTTCCCCTAGTAGCCTGACTGCTTAGATTTGTTAATGTAACTCTTTTGGGTACTGTATATTTAATATAGCTTAAATACCTTTGTGTTTTGGTGAAGTAATGCACTGTATATTTTTCCAGATCAAAGCTATTGCTAGGACAAGGTTCTACTGACAAAATCACACCCACAGTTTTTTTTTATATGCCATTATTTTCACTCTTGCTTTGCATTACATTGTTTTGCTGTTCAGATTTTTAATGTGTTCATCTCCTTAGATAAATAGATATTACAGTGTTTGACAACCCAGTGACTATCATTTGCATTTGTGGTTGGTTATTTCCTTCCATGATTCTGTTTTGCATTTGTAGTGAATATGTCATAGTTTGGTGTACAACAAGCTCCCATATTTCCACAGAGTTTTTGGAACTATAATTGATTGCATCTTAGAACCCAATATTACTAATTACTGTCAGGGCATTTGTAAATTTTTTCATTTATCATTTTGTGTTTTCAAAAGCAATTAATAAATTGAGTTACTCATTGTCAGTGTTTTTACTCTTAAAAACCCAGGGCCTTTGGTGAGCCCAAAATTACATTGTTTGTTCTTCTAGCTAGACCTTTTCATCAGAGTAGTTTCTAAAATATAATTTAAAATAATCCTGAATAATTGTCCTTTTAAAATTGAACCACTTAAAAGGTTTTAAAGTGAATTTATAACATAAAGATTAATTTGATAATTTTATTTGGACAGCATATATTGCTAGCCCAGACATGGAATTGGAGCTGCTTCCCCACATCCACCCTCATTTACCAGTCATGTGCTGTTCCAAAGAGCCCTGCTGGTGCCTTCATCTGGGGCTGGGGCTTCTCTACTGCTTCTGACAAAGGCAGTTGCCTGCCTTGCTGGTTAGAGGCACTTGCACTGGTCCCTGGCGCTGCAGATGGTGTCAGCAACTGCCTTCAGCACCTGGTCATGCCGCCAACGGTAGTGATCCTCACCCAGCGCTTTGGTCCAGCAGCTTTAGAATGTGTTCCAGTGTTCCTCTTCTGATGCACAAAGGACATGCTGGTTATTCAAAGCTTGAAGAGGTTGGATGGGCTTGGTAGGATGTCATAGATGGAGTGGGAAGAACTTGACACTGAAATGTTCTGACAGTTGGCACCTGTCCTTGCCTGGGCTTAGTCGTAGGGTAGCAAGCCCTGCCCAGGCAGATACCATTGTCCCCACCAGAGCTCTCTGCCATAGCCATGATTCAGCCTGGTTTACTGAATCCTGCACCATCCATTTCCTCCCAGTTTGCACTTCAATGCCAGCCTGGTTGCCTTTTGTGTCACTTGACTCCCTGTGCTGGAGCACTTCACTTAAATAGGTGACCAGGGGCTCCTCACTCAGAATGCTCATGAGGAGCCTCAGTTTGGTGTTGTTCCTGTACAGAACGATGCTGCTCAGGCTTCATGGCTGGCCCAGCTACCTGTGGAGGTGATGACTGATACTCCATTCAAAGCCCTCCACATTTGACAAGGAGAAGTCTTAGACCAATAGTGTTGGTAAAGCCAACTCCTGGTCCATGACCTTAATGGACTCAGCATACCTCAGATTGCTGTAGGTGGTCTTCCCAAGGCTCTTGATCGGCTTCTCAGTGACTGATGTTATCCTGGTGCCTTCCAGAGAAAAGCAGAACTGGTCGGTCACCTTCCCCCTCTTCAGCACCAAGAACCTAGATTTCTCTGGCTTGAAGCTCATCCGAGCCCATGTGTTGAGCATCTGCAAGCCCTGGAGAATCCATCTGCTCCCCAGCACTGTGGTTGCTGTTACTGTTATGTCATCCATAAAGGCTCTGATGGGGGTTGTCAGACTCCAGACTTAGTATGAGGGCCTCTGCATTCCACCTCAGCTAATTTGACCACAATGTTCATGGCCAAGGCAAAAAGAAACAGTAAAATGGTACATCCAGTGATGACCCCTTTTTTCCAGGCAGTGCCTCTCTGACATGACTGCCCCAGAGGTAACTCTTAGACTGAAGCTATAATAATATTGCATTTTGTTGTCACTGTACTCATACTCTGACAATGACAATAAAGTTGAAGCTAACCTAACCTAATAGGTTAAAATGAGGACCCTGATCTTCCCTGGGACATGGTGCTGCTCCAGTGTTGTCTCCACCAGTTTATGTAGTATGTCAGGCTCCCACTGTTTTTCTGTCATCACTAGATTTTTATTCCTCCATAGATAATTTCATTTCATTGCTTCAATCCTTTAAGTGGCCTTTCTTTCTTTTTCTAGTGACTATTTTAGCTTTGTTGGAATTTTAATCATCATCAACATAATCCACTCATCTGACAGTGGATTTTTTTTGTGTGTTTGTTAATTTGACCTGCTTGATTCATTATTTCTGTGGTGTCCTCTTTGATCCTCCTAATGTTGATGAATATTTTGTTTTGTTTAACTCACCACATTTAAGTCATGCCCTCCCTCATCACAATATCACAGGCTATACAGCATTTAAGTGATACCATCAACTAGAACTTTGCTCCACTAATAATTTTCTGCATACTGTAGACATATACAGGTAATATAGATAAATAAAAAAATGGATTTATTTCTGCCTTTTCGATATAACTGATAAGAGCAAAGAACATGATATTATTGCTACTGATAGAAACCATGTGTCTAATGCTGTCCGTTCCTTCTCTTCCAGAGATCTCTGCCATTCACATTAAGAAGCTAAGAATAGGCATTGCTGAGTTCATGATGGAAGCTTTTACACTTTAAAAAGGTAAATGTTTTTGTATCCTGGTTTCTTGAATCAACAATATCTAACTAAACATTTTTCACTATCCATTAGGTTATTTGTAGTGAGTTGTTAACGATATGATAGGAAAAGAGATTTACATCCCTTAAATCTTTAATCAGATTGAACTTTAGGATTATTTTTCAAGTAATGGGGTTCCCATAGATCTGTTTTATATGAATTTTACATTTGCATATATGAAAACCTGAGTAGAAAAAAAAGACAAAACTCTATATATGGCAAACACTTTTCAACTTATTTGGCAGGAAAATGTTGTATCACTACAGGGAAGATGCATATATATATATATATATATATATGAAACAGGGTTTTTTTTTATAAATTATCCTTTACTTGAAAAATCTAATAAATAAGTTAACAAATAAACATAACAAACTGGAATATGCTGTCTATATTCCAGTCTCTCCAAGGCTACATCAAACACAGCACTAGATATAATATTATAATTGTACATTACACCCTTAGTAGAAAAAAAGGAAAAGATTTCTCAGGGGTTTTTGGGAGTTCTAACTTTCTAAAAGTGGGTCTATTTGGAACCTTTTGTGAAAGAGAAAACCTCTTATTTAGGGTGCTGGATATAACCTTTTGTTTAAAAATGTATATGTGGTATGATAACTTCCTTTGCATATTAATTGTAAAATCTAGGACAAATTAAAAATGAAATAATGAGATTTTGACTGCATACTTTTGAGGATGTAAATATTTTAAGTTAGTACATGGACAATGAGAATTTTAAATGTTAAAATTTCAGGAGGTTTTATAAAAGCATTAGGTAACTGCAACATCAGTGTCTTTATCTGACCTTTTTCTATGTCTTCCATTTTATCCTCCTCAGGAATTTAGTGATACACACCATAGAGACAGTCATGAACTCTTCATTTTTCCTTCCTACTGATAGTAATATACCTGTCTCTTCGCTCTGGACATTCATCAGTCTCAGCCTGATTGTGCTGGTTGTGTCTCTACCACTCAACGTATATGTTTTGGGGCTGATTGTAACGGGTGCCAGAAATGGAGTAGCATCAGAATTCTTTTCTCTTAACCTCTGTGTGTGTGAGATCGTCATTTGCTTCAATGTGGTGTTTGGTCTATTCAATATTATACTCTATAAAAATGATCCAAAAAACCTTTTGTATTCTTTTACAGTGTTTTTATCCTTAATGCATAGTATCAGCCGTCCTGTCTTCCAGTGCTGTGTCTGTGTGGAGCGATATGTGGCAGTGATCCATCCCATCATCTTCCTAAAATACAAAGCACTAAGATACCGCACTGCACTTTCAGTTGTTGCCTGGATAATCATTCTAGGACTCAGTGTGCTTTCCTCATTTATACTTATCAGATGTATACTGTATTATATTCTACTGCCAGAGTACTTACTTGTATGTTCTATTAAGATTCTCTGTTCTATAGCAGTGCTTAAGGCTTTGAGGAAACCTGGACCTGGTGAGAAATTAAGTGTAAAAGATGTAGAGTCCAATCGCATGAAAAAGAAAGCTTTTTGGGTGATTGTGATTATTCTGGTTTTCATGATTATTACTTATTGTCCAATGATGATTTTAACGTTTGTGTATGATTCTGTATCAGAACCACAAAAATCAGAAGTTATATCTGTGCTCTCCTACTTTACGATATTTTCTGGATTTGTGTACCCATTCCTCTATCTACACAGGGTTGGAAAACTTACTTTCATCCCTGGCTAAATGATCTCACCTTCAAATTACAGAGAATACTGCCAGCAATAAGATCTATTCTTTTCATTATGTTATTTTTATGTAATAAAATATATGAGTTGTCTAATGGTTAAATTCTTTTAGACGTTTGTTAAATAAGATTAAATGTTTCCATGTATGCAGCAGAATGACTATGATATGTAAATGAACAGTAGGACTTTTTTTTTTTTTACTAAACTAATGTTTCTTTTTTATATGAAGCATACTTCACATTAATTTCTCACAAAAGAGCTAAAACCTTGCAGTCTTCTGCATGATAGGGATTCTACAGTTTTATACTATTTAAAAACAGCAACAAAATTACAGCTGTACTATTTTCATGTTGCTCTTTCGTCACTTTTCTTTTAAGTGAAAAAAATAAGCATGAACAACAATACCATCTATATTTTATTATTTTACATCCAGCTTCAACAAGTAATATAAAATATAAAAATAAATAAAGAGAAAAAGAATGTAATTTCCTTATATGACATTGAAAATTACTTTGATCACAATATTATAATTTAAAAATAGCCTATATCAGCAAGTGATTTTATGTTATGCTACGATTGGCAAACAGGACAAACTTGGTCAGGCAAAAAACGCAGGAAACAGGGACAGAAATAGGATCGAACCAAGAATAACAAACACAATGATATGCAAGGCTCGGTAATATCAGAACACGAAATAAGCTAAGCATATACTTTGCCAAGAGCAAATGCCTGACAATATGTAGTGCTACCATGACCTCAAACCCACTGAACACCTTTGGGATGAATTGGAATTTCAGCTGTGCCCCAGGCCTCCTCGCCCAATATGAGTACCTGATCTCACTAATGCTCTTGTGAATAACCAAAAATTCCCACAACCATGCTCCAAAATCTAGTGGAAAGCTATTTCAGAAGATTGGAGGTTATTATAACAGCAAAGAGGGGAATAAATCTGGGCTGTTCAGCAAGCACATATGGGTGTGATGGTCAGGTGTCCACAAACTTTTGGCCATGTAGTGTATGTTCCAGTACCAATAGTGATTCACTGTCTTAGCACCACCAAGTGGCAACAGAAGTGAAGCTTCAAACCAAACTTGTGATTGATCAGGGGTCCTCATACTTTGACCAAATAGTGTAAATGATATAATTTCAACTGTATAAAATATTTTCCTTCAGTCAAGGCAAGTAATCATTGGTGTATACATTATATAGTTGCTCGTTAAAGCAAAATGTTCATTTTACTAGTTTAAAGTATTTGCTGTATCATGTGTCATTTTGCTGCTAAAACAAACAAGCATTACCAAAGACTTAAGGTTTGTCCACCAAATTGTAACTACCTTGTATGTAATACAGTACTGACAGCTTAGTAGTCTTTATAAATACTAGTGAATGTTTACGCAACCTTCAAATTTCTCTCATATGAAAGATGGTTCCTTACATTAGATTTTATTTAAAAGATGAATTAAAAATGAAAAATTAAACTGAATAGGCAACCTGCTACAACCACTTTATAGTTTAGTTTACTTAAAAAAAATCCTAGGAAATAATTTTCCTGATATAATAATAATTTACCTTTTCCCCAGTAGCCTGACTGCTTAGATTTGTTAATGTAACTTTTTTGAGTATTGTATATTTAACATAACTTAAATACCTTTGTGTTTTGGTGAAGTAATGCACTGTATATTTTTCCAGACAAAAGCTATTGCTAGGTCAAGGTTCTACTGACAAAATCACACCCACAGTTTTTTTTATATGTGTAATCTAATGTTTAATTAGAACAGGATTATTTTTTATAACTACCATTTTTTACATTTTAACATTTAATGAGGATGTGGCTTTTTTTACTCACATTACTTCATGTTCACTTCGCTCTCCTGCCATTATTTTCACTCTTGCTTTGCATTACATTGTTTTGCTGATTTTTAATGTGTTAATCTCCTTAGATAAATAGATATTACAGTGTTTGACACCCCAGTGAATATCATTTGCATTTGTGGTTGGTTATTTCCTTCCATGATTCTGTTTTACATTTGTAGTGAATATGTCATAGTGTGGTGCACAACAAGCCCTTAAAGTACAACATGCCAACAATTCCCATATTTCCACAGAGTTTTTGGAGCTATAATTGATCACATCTTAGAACCCAATTTTATTAATTACTGTATCAGGGCATTTGTAAAGGTTTTTTATTTTTAATTTATCACGACCTGTGTTTAAAACCAGTTAATAAATTAAATCACTCATTGCCAGTGTTTTTACTCTTAAAGACCCAGGACATTTGGTGGACCCAAACTTACATTATTTGTTCTTATACAGACCTTTTTTTTTAATCATGTTCACTGTTGCTACTGAATAATTCAGAGTAGTTGCTAAACTATAATTTAAAATACATTTTTGAATAATCGTCCTTTTAAAATTTAACCACTTAAAGGGTTTAAAAGTGAATTTATAACATAAAGATTAATTTCACAATTTAATTTGGACAGCATATATTGCTAGCCCAGACTTGTACTATTAATTTCTTGAATAGCAATGTATGAATCTTGATCCATCATGAGTTGCTAGGACCTTTACACAATTTCTTGATGCCAGATAGACTTTAGACTTTACACTTTACAGGCTTAGTGGTGTCCAGTTGTCCAGTTATGTTCAGATGCACACTCTATGTGTGAGGTATGAAAACTTTATGCAGTAAGAATGTTTAATCTCTGTCTGCTGAATTTAAAAAAAAAAAACATATACATACATGTGTTAAGGAAAAAATCTGATTACGTACTGAGTCATGTAAACTTAGAGTTTTTCCATTTTCAGATTATTTAAATACATATAAACAGGTTGATCAGATTATTAACAAAAATACATATTTTTAGTTATCAGGTTATGTAAATACTACTTAATTAAAAGTAGCTAATGGTTACAAGACAGTCACTAATCAGCTGTTGTCATTGAGTTTCGCATATAAATAAACACATTTAATTCATTCAGTTACATTCATGTCATTTAAAAGCATCAGGGGTACTGAATTCTATGTGTATGAATAGTGACATTATTTTTAATTCATTAGAACTGTGCTTTTTTTTTGACTGATTTACCTTTTAATGATGGTCAAGTCCACCACATTACTCTTTCACTTAATTTTATATTTTCCACTCCAGGGAGACCCTATGTCCTTTTGTGTGACATAAATAAATTATTAGAAAGTTTTAAGTGTTAAGTTTTTTACCCTTAGCTAATTATGAGGTCTTAATCATTGGTTATATCACAACAAGGACAATCTGCGTCAGTAATTCTGCATCAATGTGTCTTTCTGTCATCGCTACATTTTTATTCCTTCAAAGATAATTTAATTTCATTATTTGTTTGAACCATTGCTTTTCATAAACATTTTCAGTTCTCTATGTGGACCTCCTTCTTTTTACTAGAAACTGTTTTATTTTTGTTGGAATTTTAATTATCATCAAAATAATCCACTCATCTAATTTTTGGTTTTAAAATACATCTCAAGATGCCCTTGGATACAGTCATGTACAGGATCAGTTATGCAACCTGGGGTTATCAGGAGTTTCGGGCCTTTTAACATCAGACACCCTCACCCAAGTGACCCAGCTAGGGGTTTTCAGGCCCTGGCTTGTGTCTAAATAGCTTATATTCTATGGATTACCCTGCTTATCCTTCAGCCTTGCAAACATGTCTAACACAACCCTCCTCATTCCTCCCCAGTGACTAAGGTTTTAACAAGCCCCACTGGCACCATTAATACCTCTGCAGCCAACCTCTGTTGACTTGCCCTGTGCTCTCCACCCCTGTCTGTAGTACTCTTCCACTAAGTCTGCATACTTGGCTTGCTTCCTTTCATTGGTCTCCCTTGTCTTCCCCTCCCCAGCATGACAACCTGGTTTGATGTTTCCAAAACCAGCACTATGTCTGGTCTGAAGGTGGTATCTGTGATATTTTCTGGGAATCAGTGCTGCTTCCCCAGGTCCACCCTCATTTGGTAGTCATGTGCTGTTCCAAAGAGCCCATTTGGTGCCTTCAGCTGGGGCTGGGGCTGGGGCTTCTCTCCTGTTCTGACAAAGGCAATTGTCTGCCTTGCTGGTCAGAGGTGCTTGCACTGGTCCCTGGCACTGCAGATGGTGTCAGCAATTGCCTTCAGCACCTGGTCATGCCACCAATGGTTGTGACCCTCACCCAATGCTTTGGTGCCGCAACTGAGAACTTGCTCTAGTGTTCCTTGACTGAGGCACAAAGGGCATGCTGGTTATTCAAAAATTTCCCTGGCTGAGGACATTGGATGGGCTCGGTAGGATGTCGTAGGATTAAGAATTTGACATGGAAAGGTTCAGCTTGCCGCAACTCGGACCAAGAGATTCTCCGATCTAATGCCTGTTCCCATCTTGTCCATGCACCTTGTTGATGCATACCCACCTAATATGCTGGTCCTCAACCCTGTCTTAAACCTCTTCTTGGACCAGTTGGCACCTGTCCTGCCCTGGCCTCGGTCATAGTGTAGCGAACCCTGCTCGGCCAGATGCCATTGTCCCCACCAGAGCTCTCTGCTATAGCCATGACTCAGCCTGTTCTACTGCATCCATCATTGTCCATTTCCTCCCAGTTTGCACTTCAATGCCAGCATGGGAGCCTTTTGTGTCACTTGACTCCTTGTACTGTAGCATCTGTCTTGCACAGGTAACCAAGAGCTCTTCACTCAGACTGCTCATGGGGAGCCTCAGTTTGTTGTTGTTGTTCCTGTACAGAACAATGCTTCTCAGGCATCATGGTTGGCCCAGCCACCTGTGGAGGTGATGACTGATCATCCTCTCGAAGCCCTCCACATTTGACAAGGAGACGTCTTAGACCAGTAGTGGCCACAAAATCCCCCATCCCCTTCTTCAGCACCAAGGACCTAGATTTCTCTGGCTTGGAGCTCATCTGAGCCCATGTGATGAGCCTCTCCAAGCCCTGGAGAATCCATCTACATCTGGGTACTGTGGTTGTTGGGGCTGGGCCCCAGCCCCAGCCCCATCAGTTCATCCTTGAAGGCTCTGATGGGGGCTGTCAAAATCCAGACGTATGAGGGCCTCTGCATTCCACCTTGGCTGATTTGACCACAATGTTCATGGCCAAGAGGCCTCAGAGGTAACTCTTAGACTGAACCTATAATAATACTTTATACATTTCGTTGTCTCCGTACTCGTACTCTGACAATGACAATAAAGTTGAACCTAACCTAACCTGATAGGCTAAAATGAGGTCCCTGATCTTGCCTGTGACATGGTGCTGCTCCAGTTCTGTATCCACCAGTTTGTGTGGTATGTCAGGCTCCCACTGTCTTTTTGTCATCACTAGATACTTGATCCAAAAATCATTTCATTTCGTTGTTTGTTTGAACCATTGTTTCAACATTTTTCAATCCTCTAAGTGGCCTTTCTTCTTTTCACTAGCGACTGTTTTAGTTTGGTGAAATTTTAATTATCATCCATACAATCCACTCATCTGACAGTGAATATGTTTTTTCTCCATGGGTTTGGTTTTATTTCTGTTGTTACCTCTTTGATCCTCCTAATGATGATTAATATATATTTTTTTAACTCACCACAATTGAGTCATGCCCTACTTCATCGCAATATCACAAGCTATACAGCATTTCAGTGATATCATCAAGTAGAACTTTGTTCCACTAGTAATTTTCTGTATACTGTAGAAATATACAGGTAATATAGATAATAAAAATATGGATTTATTTCTGCCTTTTCAATATAACTTATAAGAACAAAGAACATGAAATTATTGCTACTGATAGAAACCATGTGTCTAATGCTATCATCTCCATTCTTTCTCTTCCAGAGATCTCTGCCATTCACATTAAGAAACTAAGAATTGCTGAGTTCATGATGGAAGCTTTTACATTTCAAAAAAGGTAAATGTTTTCATATTCAGGTTTCTTAAATCAACAATATCTAACTAAACAATTTCACTGTACATTAGGGTACTTATAGTGAATGATATGATAGGAAAGGCCAAACTCATAAAGAAGAAGGGTTTCTGTGTTATTGTGTTGATTCAGGTGTCCATATTTATTACTTATGGCCTGTAGTTAATGTTCATATTTTTGTATGATTCTTTATCTGATTCCCAGAGAGGGATAAAGGCATTTCAGTGTTCTCCTACTCTCCTATATATATGACTGTACATTCAATTCAATTTTATTTGTCTAGTGCTTTTAACAACTGACATTGTCACAAAGCAGCTTTACAGAAATAAATACATTCAGACAAAATTAAATCAAAATAAATTGTAAATGTGTGAATTTATCCCTAGTGAGCAAGCCAGAGGCGATTGTGGCAAGGAAAAACTTCCTGAGACGATATGAGGAAGAAACTTTGAGAGGAATCAGACTCAAAAGGGAACCCATCCTCATCTGGGTGATAATGGATAGTACAACTGTAAATAAATCCCTTCTATAACTGTGTATATAGAACACATACACATAATTATTTAGATTATATTTCTCTGAGGTTTATTGATTTCTTTGACCATGGTGCCTTGCAATGGAATGGCATCACACCCAGTGTTCCTGGGAGAGACTCTGGATACACAGCAACCCTGACCAAGATAACCACTCACTGACGATGAATGAATGATGATTTCTTTGACAAATTCACATGTTCATGTTAAGAGAATTGCATTTGAAATGCCTGATGCTCCTGCAGTAGAGCAACAATCTGAAATGGGATGTTCAAAAAAGCACATTATTGTGATGGTCAGGTGTCCACAAGCTTTTGGCCATATAGAGGATATAATAGTAGAAAATGTCTAAATTTGATCATGTGAGGGTTTTCTAGCTCGCCACACTTATCAGAGCCGTGCGCGCCCTCTTCTGGTTCCTGGGCGCATGTACAGCTGTGTTGGCGCAGGGAAGCCGCGAGGGGGCGCTCACACTAACGTTTCAAATGCAGCTCCACATGAATGATCCTGACGTAGGATTGAAGGCTGGCCAGGTAACGGTGTTGCTGGAAACTGGAAAATTTAATCAATCACAGGAGCTATTTTTGGAATTATTCGGGATAAAAGCGTCGGTATAATGCCTGGTAAGTCATATTAGATCTAAAAAAATCCTCCGTTCTGTTTTTACACGACTGTCGGACGACATCTCTGTGGGTTTTAGTCACTGAAAAACACGCGAGGTATTATTAGCTGCTAGCTAAATATTAGCCAGGTTGCAAGTGTTCGTTAGGTCCACGAGACACTCTTATTTTATCACTTGCTTTGCAGTGTGTTTGCAGCATAGTGTAATACTGTTAGGTGATAATATCCAAGTTGTGGATGTAAAAAAAAATAGCATAATCAAGGTGAAGAGCGCTGCTGTTGTTGAAAAGCAACGCCGTCGAGGCCTTGTTTCCTTTAGCTAACTTCAACGTTGGCCTGCTTCGTGATCTCGCGAGATTTGAGTGAGATTGCGCGAATCAAAATATCCCGACCTTTTTCTTTGTGTATAATTTGTATATGACGGAATTCCCCAAACTCTGCGCTACTCAAACGGGCTTCCAAGTGTTGATTCGAGTGTAAAACTTGGATGTGATGGCCAAGTACCAATTAAAAGCACATATCCAGCTTGTGCTAAACGCAGGGGGAAGGTGGGTGTATTAGCACACGATTCAGAGCAGCACTGTAGTGAAAAGTCAACATGCTTTACTAAGTCTATCATACAGTTGACTATAGGAGAACCTAAAGGAGTCTCATCCGGATTTTGTCATGTATCTTTTTACAAGATGAAATGGATGGATGTGCATGAGTGTCACAGCCTCAGGAGTAGTCGAGTTGATCTGAGACTTCCAGGGCCCCTAGGTCTGTGGAGCCTTTAAAAGGGCCTGGGCAAAATGGGAACAAACCATGGATCTTGAGCAAATGCATGCTATCAAGAACAATAAAAGGAAACTAAACCATTTCTGAAATACTCCCTTTTCCATGCAAAGGATTTTATATTCACTCATTCATGTTCAGTATGGAGTTTTTCCTGGTCAGTGGGAATCTGGAGCCTATCGCAGAAACACTGGATGGGAAAGAGGGAATACACCCTGGATGAGACTCCAGTACATCTCAGGGAACCAAGCACACATTCGCACACACTTGCACACTAGGAGCAATATAGCATCGTCAGTTCACCTACCAGCATGTTTCTCTGAGGGACACGGGATGAACATGTGCAACACTACATGCTGTTTCTCCATGTCACCCCGGATTAAATATGATCATTGTTGTTTTGTACATGTTTAACATAATTTGGACAGTAACTAAGCAATGATTTGTGGGATTTTATGAGCATACTGAATATTCTTTGCTTTGTTTTCAGACCACAGAAAAAAGTCTCCCAGTATTGCAGAAGGTTTTCTGTTTAGGGTTGCTCCAATCCAACGTTTCATTTTCTGTGTAATAGTGAACTGATTATGATACTGTCTCATACAGTCATCCTCACAGTAAACGAACCATTCATTCTGCAACTTTCTGTTCCTCAGGTCTGCAAAATATCAGAGACACGAATGCAGAAGACTTTAGAGAAACTTTAAAGCCATGTGATTATACAGCATAAACTACATGAGTGCATCACAAAATGTCAAATCCAACCCAGTGCCAATAGTCTTTAGTCGTTCATGAGAATTTAATTGTCAGCAGTGTTAGTGGAAGTTTTGTTTGTTTCTGGTTTAAAATTGTGATACGTTCATAGTATTTTCTACACTCTAAGCACTGATGGGTCACATCTCCTTCCATGTGGTTATAAAAAGACTGCAATTGCAATGACTGTAGACAGATTATTACAGATGGATTTTAAGTATCCCTTTATTCAATATCCATAGTCCTTTGGTGTTTAAAGGAGGTACTCGTATGGGAATATTCATTTGCTTAATCTCCCTCAGAGCCTGCAGATATTAACAGTCCTGAGGTGGCAAAGACACCAGGGGGCGGCAGCGGCCCTGGGAAAGAAGACAGCATGATGAATGGACACAAGGAAGGAGAAGCCAACCCCTTTGCAGAGTACATGTGGATGGAGAACGAGGAGGAGTACAACAGGCAGGTTAGTGTAACTTCTAATGCAGCTCAATGGGTTTTAGATGGATATGGATGGATTGGATTGAAAATTTCACAGAAAGATCTGAAAAGGGTATGATGTTTTTCTGTATTAGTTTACAGTATATCATACATGGAAAAAGTCTGTGTGGGTTTATGTATGTAATGAAGACAGTAAAACAAAAAGTAAGAACCTAATTATAATGTAAAAAAAATTCTGAGCTGTGTTTGCATCTGTAATTGTAGTTTATCTTAAATTCACACAGGTGGAGGAAGAGCTTTTGGAGCAGGAGTTTCTGGAGCGCTGTTTCCAAGAAATGTTAGAAGAGGAAGATCAAGATTGGTTCATTCCTGCACGGGACCTTCCTCCTGGAGTTGGACACATTCAGCAGCAGTTCAGTGGGCTGTCAGTCAATGACTCAGATGCCGAAGACATTGCAGTAAGTTCTTTGAGCTGGAACACTGAAATCAGTATAACATGAGTAGGGGTGTAACAACACACTCTGGTCATGATTCGATTCATGATACTGGCTTCACAATCAGATTCAATTCAATTCTCAGCATATTTTGAACAAAATTTGAATGAAGGAAAATTATGACTGAAAAGGCTCGTTTTTGGTTTCTGAAACATACACAATTGAAAAAAAATACAAAATACAGGCAAAAACAATTTTGTCTGTATTGAACTAAATAAATTAGAAATTGCCGTCACCTTTATCTTAAAAATAAATAAATAAACGTATAAATTCTCCCAATTATTTGATTGAGAAAACAAAGTCTCTGATTCCGTAGCAGCACCTGAGGCTTCATTTTAACCGGAAATGGAGGTCCATCGTTCCGTTGTTTGCATCATTACACCCCTAAAAATGAGAAATTCTTTCTAAACCAGTAGTTGTCTCCCTCTGCTCCAGTGTCTTCACCTCACCACATGATCTGCATGCATTAGAATAGACAGACAGATGGACAGACGTATCTGTCTGCAACAAGTTTTGCAAATTTAACTTTTATTCATGAAATGTTGATTTCTCCACACTGTAATATCTGAAATATGTAGCATCTAGTCATCCCACAATCCCTTGTGCATTTTCTCACAACTCCACAACGAAAATATAGTGATGATTAAGAGGGAGAGGACTCGAATAGTTCTAATCTAATAGTGGTTGTTAGTTTTGGTTCTCTCCGTTTTTGTTGCTTTTTTTTTTCTCTCATGAATAAATAACAAATTGTTAATTTATCTAAAAACTGAACACTAGAAAACATTTAAAAAAATCTGGTATTGTTTTACAAATGTTTGAGGAACTCGCACATTAATGTTATATCTTTTGTTTTTGTGTTTCAGCGCAAAAGCAGTTTGAACCCAGAGGCGAAGGAGTTTGTGCCAGGAGTGAAATACTAGGGATCTACTGGGCTCCCTCATAGAGACTCTTATGTGACTGCTGATGGTCAGCGGTCACCCCCACCTCATGCCTCAATTAAATTTGGTGTGTGTGTGGGGTTGGTGGGGTGGGGGGTTTTGATGCTCTTCTATAAGCTTTTTATTTTTATTTGTCTCCATGTGTACCCTGGGCGGGATATTGGGGTGGGCTGGGAAATCCAAGTAATGCCCCTATTGGACCGCTTCAGTTTGTGACTAGCTTTCTGAGAGGCAACTATGTTATTTCCACTATTGTGATAGTGACTACCAGTTTGTCCCTGGACATTGTTAAAAGTTTCTTCTAATTCCTTTCTTTTTCCTTTGTTTCTGTCTTCTGTTTTTTAAGGGAGGAAATGTGTCATTAGAGTGGGAGGGGAAAGGGGTGGGGAGAAGAATGATTGACACAAGGATCATTGGCAGGTGGACCAGTTCAAAGTGTTTGGAGCTGATGGCAGCTGACGTCCTGTAAGGGATTTCTAATGTGTTTATTTTTTCTTCTTCAATTGAAGTCCTTTCACTGTGCGACTTGCATTTACAAAAATGAAGAAAAAAAAGTATAATGAAATAAAAGAGTGGGTTCCCTCTTTGATGTGTTTTGCCCAGGATTTTAATGCATACAGCTCTGCAATGACTCAATATAGTGGGTATTTAAAGTGTTTTATTGTCTGAAGGTTCGCATCAGAGAAAATATAATGCACCATTATACAGTGTAAATTGCTAAAACTCTGATGATGATCATGGTGATGATGGTCAAAAGTTTCTGCTCAGGCTCATTTAGTGATGTGTTAAATATATAAATAAATTCAATAAGGCTGAGAAAGTTTAGATGGCCCTGGCAAGTTACCTTTAAGCCATAGCTGTAGAGTATATTGTTTGGTATTGCTGTATTAATGAATCGGATAGTGTTGTCCACTATCCTTAAGAAAAATTATATCACTGGAACTATAATCTTTCTATAATCTTAGTCACTAAAAAGGACTAAATGGTTAAAAATGTTTTTTGTTTGTTTGTTTTTTTCCCACAAAACCTTTACCAAAATTAATTTTGCTTTTTCTTCTAGGAAATCAGATTTAAATTTAATTATAAGAACTGCGTAATTTTTTTCCCAGGTAGCTGAGCTAACTCGATAAGCCTGGCATATTAAAACAAGCCCAGCTAATTTTTGTCAATTTTCAATTACCACAGTTGAAGCTAATCTTAAGCCTTGCGCAGTTACTATAGCAACATATGCTTTTGGACAAACCTGCTCTATGTCAGGCTAATGCTGAAGATTAGCGTAGCTAATTAGTTCTGTCGGAAATGCTGTGTAACCTCACAGTTCAGCCGGGCTAAAATAAGATTCTGTCACTGTCTAACAAATTGCTGCTAACCTAGGACATCTAATATTACATTATGCATTAAGTAGCCTAGCAAGTGGCTGGTGAGGCAATGACTGTTTATTGCGGCTATAACACAAGTGTGAACAGGAACAAACTTGTATTTCAGACATTAAATCTAACTTTGAACTGTTAAAATATGCAACGATTGATAAATTAAACATTGTAATCATTGGTAAATTGCTGTGATATAACTAGGGTTATTCAACACGTAGTTCTGGTCCACTAATTTGATTGGATGAGCAGTGTGCCAAGAGTGCATATATTTAGTATAACCACACTGGGACATTTCACTGTTTATATCACTCTGCTTGCCTGTGTTAACTACATAAAATTCCAATTCTAGAGAATTTACACTGAAACTGTTTACTGTTGAAACTGATGCATTTTTCATGAGTATAACTTTTGACTCAGTTAGATGAAGATGAAAAAGGAAGAAACGAAGCCAATTTCTCGGGAGCACTTTTAATGGGAGTGTACAAATCACTGTGGGCCCAACGAGCAGCAAGCTAATGGGATGTCAGGAACTCTCTGTGTTGGTATAGTAACATGCGATGCTCTATCAATCTGTGGCTTCTTCGGGATTTATTTCCACTAATGGAGAAAAAATAAACAAAATATTTGGCTATATTATGTCTAAAAATGTCAGGTACTCAATATTAATATCTTGTTTACAAGAGCCAAATCACAACCATGCCGATATTCTTGTTTGTTCATGTTAATGTGTTAAATAATGTCAGTTATGTAAACCTTAATATAAGTGTTATTAGTTTTGCCCATAATGAATTTGAATATTTATAAATGTTTTGAATTGTTTTCTTGCACATTCTAGAGTACCATTAATACTCAACTGGTTTCTTCTACTCAAGCTATTTCTTCATACTCTTAATGAGCAAAAGAAAAAAAATTACCCTTTCTACCTGGCATCTCACTGTCTTTTCCACTAGGAAATACTAGGACCCTAGAACTGCTCTTTGGTCTGTATGGCTCTGACTGGACCCGTAAATGTGAAGAACGGGTGTTTCTCTTTCACATGTTGTACTTTTGCAGAGGGATTTTAAATTTAAACATAGTAATTTTAACACTGGTAAATGTATATTTCCAGCACATTTTGAATAGCAAAAATACACGAGTATGTACACGAGTAATATATGTATTTTTGCTATTCAAAATGCAAAATACGTAAAAAATAATAACGCAAAATAATAGTATGATTTGTGATGTCCATTCGGGGGCACAGTGATATGGCAGCTGGCTTTTAGTGTTAGGCAAAGCCAAGGTTAAGGTCAAAGTTTTAGGTTCAGAATGAATGCTTTTTTTTAAAAAAATTGTGTAGGGTTTTTTTTTTTTTTTTTTTTTAGGATCAGAATGAACGCTTATGAATACACAAAGATTTCAAGAACAGCACTGTCTGTTTGATTAATAGACCTGTATTTAACCACGATGTGTTTTTACAGGGCTATACACGTTTGGTCTTCAGACTTCATTCTTTAATGTGGTATGACATTTATTCTGTTGCGGGGGACACAGTGGCTTAGTGGTTAGCACGTTTGCCCCCCTCTTCCGGGGCTGGGGTTTTGATTCCCACCTCCGCACTGTGTGTGTGTGTGTGTGGAGTTTGAATGTTCTCCTTGTGCTTTGGGGGCTTCCTCCGGGTAGTCCAGTTTCCTCCCCCAGTCCAAAGACATGCACCGTAGGCTTACTGGCATCTCTAAATTGCCTGTGGTGTGTGATTGTGCCCTGGGATGGGTTGGCACCCTGTCCAGGGGTGTGTCCCCTGCCTTGTGCCCTGACTCCCCTGGGATAGGCTTCAGGTTCCTGTGTAGGATTACAGAAAAAGGATGGATAGATGGATTTATTCTGTTGTAATGTGCCATACACGAGGAATGTAAGAAAGTGTGACAACATACCCCGCTCTCCTCTAATCATGTATCAGTAAGTCGGCTTTAATACATTCTCAGAAAGAGAACATGCTTTTACAAGAGAAACAAATGAAATCTTTGCGTCTTCGGCCACGTAACTGTTATAAATATTCTGTACTGGAGAGAGAATGTAACCCCAAATTATGCATGAAAATGTCACTGAAGCATAAGATTCGCATCAGTCGATCAGAAAGTTGTGTTATGTTGTGCAATGACGTTATTTCGATGAGGAGTCAGATGGGTCTTGTCGGTAGCTGGGCGGAATAAAAACTCGCCTTTTAAAGGCGGAGTAAATTTCCTCATTTACAGACCAGCAACAAGGCGAGTTTCATCTTCAAGCTGTACTAACTCAAATCTTAGACAGCTCACATTACCTGGACTTGAACCACCTCGACTTAAGCAGGACATGGACACCCATGTAAAACGAGGAGAGGTTTATTTACAACACCAAAAATATTCTGAGGTAAGCCTTCAGACACTTTTGTGTCGGTTTGTCTTTCTTTATTTTAGCACTTTAATAACTTTTTAAAGTAGATCTGAGAAACAAATCATATTGTATAAACGAAAAGAAGTTATATAGGCCTATATATAGGATAACACATTAGATAAGCCTATAATAACTCGGTCTACAAGTTGTATAGTATAACTTAGAGATACAAACTATTGGTCCTATTTATAACAAGAAGAAACTAATCAGATATTGTATCCATCTCTCATTAATGCCAGCATCAGTATTATTCCAGCCAGTTACCCACACAATAAAGCATATGAATAAATCTGTGCTATATAAAATGATTTAAGGTTCATTTTTCACATTTGTCTGAACAAGTCTTTCCATTTACAGCCCATGATGGAAAGTTATGTGCTGGTATGAAAGAGGTGTAGTGGGCTGGGTTTCTACATGTCAAGACAGAGCATACATCCCAGTTTGTTTCGCAATGTAGCACATTTTTGGTGACGCAGTTTCATACATTTTTATTATGTGATGTACCAAGAACCCAACCCCAAACACACACACTCACTCATGAAAGGAGGAACTGTTTATTGATTAATCCTCATATGGTTGCTAGGGCCTCAACCATGGTCCTGGAGTAACCCTTTTCCTGCACATTTTAGTGTTATCTCTGCTCCCATCATTCCTAATACACCTAATCAGATAACTAACAGCCCATCCCGAGTGGAAGTGTGTGTGTTAATGCAAGGAAAACTATAAAATGTGCAGGACAGGGGGTACTCTAGGATCAAGGTTGGGAAACTGTGAACTAAGCAAATCAGAAATATGGTCACCTCCTTTTTTGGACATCCTGTTCTCCAGCACTATGTAATTAATATTGAATATGCAAGGTATATAAAAATCAATCTCCATAGCTATACAGATAATGCACAGACTAACTACCCCAATGCTCAGATAAACTTGTAATAGCCTTTCTAGCATTGCAAATGGATCAATAACAATTTCCTGATGGATACATTTGACTTAGAAGGAGATTTTCTTTATACAAACTTAATAATGCAAATTGATAAGAGTCTGAACCATGCAGTTGTGTTTTTCTACAGAGTACTTTATTTTAACATTATTTGATCTAACTTGAACGTCTGTCACTACACTGTTTTCACAATACATTTTGCACCTTTTTTTCTGTTAATCATTATCTGCACAGCTTATTTTTATAATTTCTTTGTATATCCTTTATGTATATCTGAATTATTTTATTCTTATTTTTACTTATGTTTTCTTCTATTATTTGTATTATTTATACGCTTCTGCAGCACATAAATTTCCATTCTGGGAACAAAAAAATGTTATCCTTCATTTTACCTCCTAAAAAGAGAAGCTGTAAATGGTGCAAAACTTTGCGGCCAGAGTACTAACATGAGCTCGGAAGAATGAGCATGTTGCACCTACTGTGTTGCCACGCTGTCAGCACTTCTGTTTTTACTAAAGTCTATTCCATGCATGTTTTTCTCTCTGTACTCCTGACTTCCAATTTCCTTGGTCAGAAGTGGAAGCGGTATTGGCTAAACCTTTACCCAAACAACCGGAATGGTGTGGCTCGACTGGAGCTAACAGAAACAACTCCGGAACGATCGCCAGTTATTGTCCGGAAGCACCCAGACCGCAAGATTGTAAGGTTGGCTGACTGTATCAGCGTTGTTCGACTCCCCCCACATGCAGAGGCCCTGCCTGGGGACAACATGGCTGCCTTTTGTGTAGCTACAGATGAAAAGAGGCTGGTGTTTGCTGTAGAGAAAGAGAACTGTGGAGAGTGGGTGGAGAAGATCTGCGAAATTGCCTTTCAGGTGATGACTTGAACATTTTAGCTTAAAAATATTAACTGAAAATATAAGTTTTTCTTGTTTAAACTGTTTTAATTTATCTCCCATGGTGTGTTTGATGTCCTGGTTTCTACATTTAACAGAAGAGCAGTAATAATGTGCCACAGCTAGTGCTACAGATGGAAGAGAATCAAATCTATGCTTCCAGAGAAGAAGGTTGGTCTTAAGTTTTTAGTTTTATTGAATCAAACCAAACTGTAACCAAACTATCAACAATATTTGACCTCATTGCATCATGAATCACTAAATGTTGCAACAATATCTGAAATTATTCCTTTGACTGCCTGCTGAATGTCATTGTTCCTCTTCCTTCAGTGTTTGAGTTTCTTGTGACTGTACAGCAGTCCGAGGCATCAGTGCGCTGCAGCCTGCAGGGAGCGTACTGGTTGCAGGTTGGTGAAGACATGTTTATGCTCAAGGACACTGATAGCAAGCAGAGGGTGATGGAATGGCCCTACAAGCTACTACGCCGCTATGGAAGAGACAAGGTCAGTAAGGAGCAAGTCGACCAGTGGAAATCTAGACACCTCCATTGGAAAGCTAGATTGACAGATAATTTTAATTGTTAAAATTTAAATGCCTGTCATTAATCTTCATCTTCATTGAACTTATCACATTGGAAAGTTTCAGTATGAATCATTAAGTATGTAATTGTGATGCTGTGATCCACTTCATACCTATTTTTGTTGTTTAGTGATCAAATAAAGTTTTAAAAAAAAAGCAGCCAGTGGCAAAAATGATCAATCCACATCATACCAATGACTCAGTATGGCGAAATATCAATATTGACAATATGGACATAATGTCCCTTTCCAATATATTATATTATATACTATAGGCATTATATTGTATCAAATATATATTTCCAGTATATTTGATACACTATTATGTCTATAGTATGGATTTTATATAAAATTAAGCCTTTATAATCAGAGATTAGTTTACAATGTTTATTTTCTGTCACAGCAAATGTTATAGCCCTATGCATCAATTTTCTTCTCTCTTCCTATGTAATTTTTCAGACGACGTTCTCAATTGAGGCAGGCAGACGCTGTGATTCTGGTCCTGGCACCTTTATATTTGAGACCAAGCAAGGTGATGAGATTCTCCATCTCATGGAACTGGCCATCCAGCAGCAGAAGAGCCTGACTGTTACTGGAGGCAGCTCCACTGTTCTCTCACCTTGTTCGCCATTGCCTAAACGACCAGGTAGTGCCAACTTGCTGGACATTCACATCAACACCTATTCTGACTCCAGCTTAAGTCCTGTGTACTCAAGCCCTGTATGTCCAGGCTCAGCTGAACCAGAATACATCAAACCTGTCATCGGCTCTCCCCAAACAACACAGAGGCATCCCGGTGAACCCATTTCCTTGCCTGAAATTGTGTACTCAAATCCTGTTGATGCCGTTGGGTTAGACAAGTGTACGCATACACAACCAGTCAGCTCAGAAGTGACTGTGAAAAACAGCAGTCCTGGTCATTGCTATAATCAGGACTTAGAACCAGTGTATTCTGATCCTGTTGATGTTTTCCAGCCTACATTTAATCCCCAAAAATATGCCTCTGCCAATCTTGCTAAAACAACAGAAACACTTCATTATGTCAGTCAGTCAGAGCCAGTGTACTCTGAGATATCTCATTTCACACCATACCCAGCACAGAAACAGGGAAGCATGGTTCAGAATGAGGAAGAACATATCTACAGTTTACCCGAGGTTTGTGCAGTTCACAAAACACAGGAGGACATTCACACGAGCACTGCAAAAGACAGTAAGCAGAACACAAAATGTAACATGATAGAGGAAGTCATCTACAGTCAAGTCAACAAACCTAAGAAATCCACAAAGCCTCAAGACAAGTACACCATTTACAAAGCACAAGAGATTATGTCGGAAGACCTTGGACTGATTTAAAAGAGCAATGGCATTTCTACTGATTTTGATAGCCATTCATAAAGATTATGTAATAATCATATAAATAAAAGTTCCTATCTTGCTACACTCTCAATGTGTCCATCATACAAGTCCCTGTGTGAGTTGTTAATATAATCTATTAGAATGAGAGCATTAGTTTAAGCCTGTGATTTGAACTGCAGCTCTAACTACTATCAGAGCTGCTATTGTAGAAAAGAAATGATCACTTTCTGACCAGTCAGATTTGAGAACTCAACGTTGCTGTGGTATAAGTATAAAATGTTTCTGTGGTTTCTGATCATCAATCCTCTATTGTAGGGTTCTACATAGAAACTTTATGGGTTCCCCAGACATATATTTAAATAGATAAATATGTAGATAGATAAATAGATAGATAGATAGATAGATAGATAGATAGATAGATAGATAGATATTTTGTAAGTGTAGATTATAGTTTTGTTTTTTTTTTTACAGTAATTAATTTGCTCATCATCATCATCATCATCATCGCACACACATATTCACACCTAGGGCAATACAAAAATGTGGTATGGATTGAAATATAGTGTTTTATTTGTTATTACTATTATTATTAATATTATAGCTGTTGCCACAAAGTTGGAAGCACACAACTGTATAAGATGTCTTTGTATGCTGTAACATTACAGTTTCCCTGAAACTAAGCAGCCCAAACCTGCTCCAGCATGACAGTGTCCCTGTGCACAAAGCGAGCTCCATGAAGACATGGTTTGCCAAAGTTGGAGGGAAAGAACTTGATCAGCCCACATAGAGCTCTGACCTCAACCCCCTGAACACCTTTAGGATGAATTACACAATCTCACTAATGCTCTTGTGGCTGAATAAGCAAATACCCACAACCACATTCCAAAAACTAGTGGAAAACCTTCCCAGATGAGTGGAGGTTTTTATAACAGCAAAGGGAGACCAAATAGGGAATGGGATGTTCAACAAGCACATATGGGTGTGATGGTCAGGTGTCCACAAACATTTGGCCATACAGTCACAATTATTATTTACTATTCTACTGGAATCTTGCAAATCTTAATTTTTTATTTCAGTCTTAACTAGCTAGCTAGATATAGTACACTGTAGCTGTACTATATTTGAACAAACCCTGTTCTGACATATTGACATATTGTGACAGTTCATTCAGCCAATTAGTCATGTAACAGCCATATACGAACTCCAACTGCTATACCTAAGTACAAAAATATAGACATTAGGCATTTTTAAATGTCCGCCCCACATCTATGCAGCATGGAAGAAAAGGCTACTAGAAAAGTCTACTTCTAAATTCTTTATGTTTATTACACATTTGAATTTCATGAATAGAGTGAAGGCCAGCCATGTAGCAGTGTGGTTGCTGCATCAAGTTACTTCAAGTCACAGCTATAAACCTTTTTGTGTTTTATGTAATGTCAGTATCTTTATTATAATGTCATATGTTTTTGTGATTGGAGTATTTATGCTCTACTGGCCCCCTGTGGACTCACCCCACTGTTTTCCATTACTACCTCCCTGCATGCCTCTTTTTCCTATTGCACTTTATTTACATCCTGTCAGCACTGTGTATGTCACGCATGTGTGTTATGATGACACTAAAGATCTAACTTGACTTGAATTAGCTTAGCTGACCTAGATAACCTAGAGTTGTGTACTCTCTCTACTTCCATGTGTTATTGAATGGGGTACTCGAGATACTTGTCATGATGGGTTGTTGTATGGTCTTGTTGCAAAACTGGCAGTTTATATTGTCCTTGGCTACTACAATGTGCTATCACTAGACAGTAAATTGATTACACTATAAAGTTGTATTTTGTTCTGTTAGTCTGGTTTCCCCTGGGCTCAAATGTAATACTCCTGTTGTATTTATTTAAGCAGCATGTCCAGCATCTTAAACATGTTCTTTCCAGCTTGTAAAAATGTGGACCTTAAAGTTAAGTGTTCTTTCTGTCAGTCTAAAGGAGCAGGGGTCAAACATACAACCCAAGAAACCTTGAACCAGAGAATGCAACCTTTTAGTTTATAATGTGTTTGCTTCCAGTTTAATTACAGAAATAAGCCAAAAAAAAAAAAATCACTTCCAACACAATCACTTGATGTTATGCCCTAAAACTGCACATGTCAATTCACACATGTGACTTCATGTGACAATAAGGGATCACATGTGGAAATGTATGAATCATGTGATAATCCACGAAACCACGAGCTCTACATGCGAACAATTTATATACGGAAAATTAATAAATGAATCATGTGGGTGGTGGGGGGTGGGAATCAAATGTGAAAGTAATGCACTACATGTGAAAAAAATGTGTGATTTGTGAAGTGTCACTAAAAACCACGTGTAAATTTCACATGTGAACCATGTGATCATTCACATGTGAAGTTCATGTGGTTCTTCTGTAAGAGGAGGGAGAAGCAGCATTAGTTTCTATGTCCTGAACATCAATATTAAATCCTACAACATTTTATTTTAAATGTTCTGTTTGATAAAGTAATAAGCACACAATATCAATATTCGCTAGACGCCAGAGTGGTCCAACCACCAATAGTGTCAGTTTTTTCCAAGAGAAATGGATTTATTTTGGGACGTTTTTTTAAAAAAAAGTTAATTAAAAAATGAATAAAAAAATAAAAAAAAAACTGTGAGCTTGATCTGCTATCTGCTCACAGCAGGTGCATTACAATGCAATATTGACTGAATATTATGAATAGGCTGAATGGTGTTCGCTTTTATCTTATATTCATGAGAGCATTTTTTATTGCTGAAAATAAGTTGATTTGAATAGAAACACTGCTTGTGTTATCAAGCATTAAAGCAAATCACAATGGACACTTCTTTTTATTTATGAATTAATGTTCAGCTGTTATTCAATGTTTTGGCCCACAGCAAACTGGAAAATCATTAATGTGGCTTTCTGGTGAAACTGAGTTTGACACTCCTGGTCTAAAGTGGCTTATGTGGGTGTCTCATGAATGCTGAAATTCAGGCAGTAGGAGAATGGACTCCAGCCCAGAATGCAGCATACCAGAGATCCATTCTAGCATTTTCAAGGTGCTTTAGGCTTCTTATTGGGAACTTTGCATATCATTGCATTGGGATTACATTGTTTTTCCGAGGCGCACTTGCTTACGGCTACCTCCTCTTGGCAGTCAGAAGCAAACAAACATCTATAGCCTATATTATTTGACTTTTCAGTTTACTCACTCTCAGAAACAGTGCTCCTGTGCCTAGTGTTCCCTGACCAGGATAAAGCGCTTACTGAAAATGAATGAATGAATGAATGAATATAATGATTAATTATGTGTATAATCAGCTATAATGTATGTAATGATGAGATTGATCATGTATAGTGTTGATGTATACTTTCAGTGTTATTTTTTTATTAAGGTATTAAAGGTATGTTACATTAGATTGAAGCAGATGTTTGACGACAAGTAAAGATTAAGTCAGAAAATACATTATTTAACATACTAAACAACATAGTCTGAAAAGAGAGAGAGAAAAAAAGACAAAGGATTCTCTTCCTTTTTCCCAAATGCAATTTCATCATTAATATTTGGGGCTGTAGACTCAGGGCATTACATGGTAAAGTACTTCTCCATAAATTTAATAGTGTTTCTTTTTTGTTGTTTTGTTTTGTTTTGTTAATAATAAGCATTATGGACCTTTTCAGTAACTCCATCTCTAATAATAAATATATGTTAAATTTTGGTAAAAGTTTAGCAATTTTTTTGTTTGAATCCAGAAGTTAGGCTTTCAGTGTTTTTTCCTTCCTGTAGTGTGACAGACATCACGAGGGTCCTCGACGTCACTACTACAAGGCAGCCGGAAGTCTCGTGACGTCACCGGCGAACGGCAACAAGACGACGGTGTTGCAACAATACGGTTACATTTTATCAGCAAATCACTGTTCTGGCTTTATTTTCATACTAAAAGGAATTCAAGCGAAACGGCTCCTTTTCGCATACACTGAAAGAAACGACGGCTGTGTGTCGTTTCCGGTGGCTTTCATTATGTCGAATCGTCTGGCCTTTCAGACTCAGCTAGCCTCCATCATGGAGGTGCTGGCGAACGCAGCCGTGGCAGAAATCTGCAAACTGGTGGACGATGACTACGCGGTGATTAATCTGCAGATGTCTCAATGCCAGCGCGAAAACAAGGCTCTGAAGAGGAAACTCCATCTGATGGAGCTGCGAATGGCCCGAGGTTACGCCGAAAGGAGAATCCGCGAAAGCTCAGGAAATCGCTCCAATAGAGTCCAAGTGAGCGCAAATCTATCAGACAAATACAGAGCTCCTGTAGCTGGTACGTACCGCGATATCTGTCCGGAATAAACCACCAGCCACCCCAAAGCTGGTTCTTTTCCACTAATAATCCTCCCGAAGTGCTTTCTTCCTCTTATACCACAGCAGATTTACACCGATTACATTTTGTTTGTTTGTTTATTAATGGATTAATTAATGGAACTTTTTATCCGTTTATAGTTACAGCTAATGCTGTGGATCGACACAAATGAATTCCTGTTATCATTATCTTTATAACCTCAGTTATAAACAGTAAATCCCTTACCAATCTCTCTTTTCTCTCTCTGTCTTAAAGTTAAAACGTAGCTTGTCGTGTTGTCCTCACTCCTGAAGACTTTCCAGTACTTGGAAACTTACTGACCGTTACAAAGTGCTGGTTCTGGAGACTTGTTCTGTAACTGTTAAATAAACGTCTCCTTACACCAAGCATCACTATATTAACGATTGTACACTTTTTTTGTTAAATAACACATTTAAAATGTTTTATTAGCCTTGATTTATGTATACTGTTCGCCATACAAGTCCCTTTGATTAAATTATTACTACAGAAACCATAATGCGTTAATATAAACCCGTGAGTTGCTTTGCATTACTGCCACTTATAGAAATGTAATCGACACCTTCTAACCAGTCAGATTCGAGAAGTCAGAAGTGCTGTGGTATAAGTATTTGCAGTAGTTTTACACAGTTGTATTCTTCCATGTACTATAGTACAATAGATGTTGCATGTTCATTACATCCTGTTGTGTTTTGCTTTTCTGTTCCAAGACATTTTTCCAAATCAAGATGAACTCTACGGGAGGCAGTTAAATGAGGATGTTTGGAGAGATGGGGAACCTTCCAGTGCAGATGTGCAGATTGGGCATCCAGTCATCAAACATGATGAGAATGGGGTAAGCAAGGGTTGCACGACCTGCACAAACACCTGATTTAACTAATCTGTTCATTGTTTGAATTAGTGCTTGTGTCAAAGCAAGAAAACATCACAAAAGTGTGGATGAAGCCCTGTTGTGAATATATAACTACACTGCATTATGTATGAAATAATGGTTTCTGCAACTCCATGTACCTCACTGGTAACCCTTAAATTTATTGTCATCTCTTACATATACATGAATATAATGTAAATATTAAACTTCATAGAAGCATACAATACGCTAGACTCAGACTCCTACTAGACTGTGGTAACAGTGTAAACAATAAGTACGCAGGCCAACAGGATTTTTGTGAACAGGACTATGTTTCCACCAGTGTAAAATGTAACCGGGGAGTTTAATTAATTAATTAATTAATTGTTATAGTCTGTGCACGGGGCAGCAATACAGATACATGCTTTTTTTTGGAACAGCATAGATTGGTTTCTGATTAGCCATCAACACTGTGTCAGTGACATGTAATGTGTATATTTAATAGGGGAAGTAATAGGGGTTAAAAATACTTGAGTGATTTTCATGCTCAAACGCACTTACTAACTTAGTCATGAACTGAGTAGTTGAATCAGGTTTGTTTTAACAAAGAAACACCTAAATTTATTGGGCTCTAAATATACTCCACCATAAGAGATATGATTCATATCAACATCAGCTGATTAGAGAAATAAGTCTTATGTCTGTAATCTGCTATGAATCCCTGTAGTTCAGCTTCTGGTGTTTTCTCTCAAAAGCATGAAGACTCCAGCCAGGCTGGACCAAACGCTGTACTTGTTAAGGCTGAGACATCTGATGAGGGCCACACACAGCAGCAACTATTCATTCGAGAAGATGGTGAGTAGATGGATTAAAGATTTTATTGGCATTTATAAATAATAGAAAACCAACCATGTTTAAAATGAATAAAGCCATAGAGAAAATAGAAATAAAGCATTGCGTCATAAATATTAAAAACTGTTACGTAGAAGGATGTATGGTTATAACCTGTTGTGTCTATATTTGCATCTATCTCCCACTGTTTCTCAGGAGTGGCAGAACCTGTGTGTGAGGGTGTGGAGGCAGATTATGGTGCTGCTCATGTGGATAAAGTGGATGGTCAGAACTCCAGGACGCGGCACGAGGCTTTGGAGGTCAGTGGATCTGACAAAGTGCTTAAATCTGAGCCACAGTTTGAGAACGCTGAGGGGTTATCCCAGGAGCCCTTGGGAGGACAGGGACAGGCAGAGTTTGGTGTAAGTGGGGAGTGCGCTCCTTTGGGGGAGCTATTTATGCAAGGGGGTGATGATGCGGACCCACAGCAGCCGTCTTGTTCATACATGATGAGTGACAGTAAAACTGAGAGCCAACCTGAGCATCTCCCACAGAAACCAGAGATCATAGAGGTTGAGTCTGCAGAGGAAGGAGATGACGTCACTGTTTGGGACAACAATAAGAAATCAACAATACACCAGACTTTGCAAAAGTACCCAACCACAAGAACAGAGCACCTTAATAATTTTAGCATTCCTTCATCCAGCCTATCACGGTTGACCAGTGACTTTCCAGTGGTGGCATCAACATCTTCAGTTATACCAGATGTGGACAGTTGGCAACATGCCAAAGGCGTCAGTCTATACCAGCCAAGAATTGGACAGGCAAGACATGAGCGAGCTCACAACGAGAAACTCTTTACTTGCAAATATTGTGGAAAAGCTTTCAACCGCCCCAAGAAGGTGGAGATCCACCAACGAATCCACACGGGCGAGAAGCCGTTCCGCTGTAACACCTGCGGGAAGCTCTTTGCTGAGGCCGGAAACCTGAAGAAGCACCAGAAAGTTCATACAGGGGAGCGGCCCTACAGCTGCACCCAGTGCGGGAAGGCATTTGCCTGGATACGAAACCTCAAAACCCATCAGCAAAAATACCACCCTGATATGCTCACAGCAGAGGAACTACTGTCCCTTGGGCCAATCAACAACTGACCAAAATGACTTATGGACATGTAGATGGATCAAGCTGCATGCAACTGTGGGTTGTTTATAGTATATTGATATGATATACAGACATCTAGAATACTGATGAGAAACATCAGCTCTGAATTTGGTCCAACCAAGTATTTTACAGTCTGTACTGCTTGATTTAAGTGGGGTTCACTTTTTTCTTTTTTTTTTTTTTTTTTTTTTTTCCTTTTTTCTTTTTTTTTTTTCCAATAAATGACACAGAAATTTACTCAGCTGATAGTACTAAGTACCCAAAATGTTGATCTATAGTTACTGTCAAGCCCAGACATAAGTGGTTTTAGTGGCAACTATTTGGAACTGTATGACTCCAAAATAAACTTTGATTAATCAGTGCATTTGTTTACTCCTTTGAGGGGAAAATTGTTAGTTTAAATGATTTTGTAGAAATATTTTTTTTTTCCCCATAATTGTTGCCTGTATGACAAGGTTAGCTGTATTATCCAGATAGCTTCAGCTGAAACTCAAGACTATCCAATAGAAGAAGAGGTAAGAAGGGATCTGCACTGGTGTTTGTCTTACCTTATCTAACTGAGAAATCCTGCTTTGTAGAATACCTCTTAGTCAACCAAAAAAGTACTTGTAACATTAAATCACAACTATTTTGCTACTATCAACTATCAGCAAACAAGCAAACACTGGCTTTATTCAGTGGTCAATATTCAATAAAATGCCCCTTTGTAGAAACCTCTGAGCATGGGTATTATTGTGTGTTTCAATTTGGATCTCTTAGGTTCATGTCTGCAGACATATGTGTTTTGTAGAAAAATTAACTGGGAGCAAGGAGAGAATAGAAGCATAAGTGTTAAGCAAAAATGATGGATTCTACATTAAACTGTATACCTGTCCACACAACAAAGCCACAAAACATCAACCTTCCACTGCAAACTTTAATTAGCTAACAGGAGAGTGCTAGCTCTCACTTGAATCACTTGTAAATACTAGAAGTGTGCCATACACTCTTTTACCTTTCACCAACACACTTTTACCTTATGCTGATTATCTAATGTATGAACCTAATGTTAGCTAGAATATTAAGTTTTTTTTCTACACATTAATTAAATTTGGAGCATACTACAAAACTTTGCTCTATTACAATGCATCTGTGGAGGCAGAGCCTGTACTATGAAAATTTTTCCAAATGCATTACAACATGGCACTAAGCAAATATGTAACATACACCAACACCTATTTAATGGGCTGTTGCCGTGATTGTGTTTGTGTATGTAACATCAGGCCTCAGGTGGTAATCCTCAGTCTTTGTGTGTGTGTGTTTGTGTGTGTCTGCACTATAGTGCCAAA
Organism: Pangasianodon hypophthalmus; assembly: GCF_027358585.1. Taxonomy (NCBI): domain Eukaryota; kingdom Metazoa; phylum Chordata; class Actinopteri; order Siluriformes; family Pangasiidae; genus Pangasianodon; species Pangasianodon hypophthalmus. Next base: position 8,762,953 of record NC_069712.1, read on the forward strand.
AGACAGATGACGAAGAGCCAGACGTGCTGTTCATCAAGGAAGAGCATTCAGAGCTGGAGGAGCAAGAAAGCCAGACACATGGTGGCATGACCCTGCAAGACGGTGAGTCAAAGCGAGTGAGGAGAAGTGATGAAATATAGTAAATGGGCCACACATCAGACTTGATCTCTCAAGGTTTAGTCCTGGTTATATGTGTGTATTGGGCAAAGCATGAAACTTTGCAGTACCCCATTTTAATGAATGAATGCAAGTGGAAACCTATGCTTGGCTTGAGTCAGCTCTTTCAGCTAAATATCTTGGTACCAAGATACCTTCTTATCTGTACTGGACAAAGTTTGCAATCTTTTGACCAGTGATTTGTTTTTTGCTTAACTATTTCTGAAATGGTTACATAAAATAATAAAAGCTACCTTTTAATTAACAAAGTAACATTTAAAATATTACATTTAACTTTTAATATTTTAAAAATTGTGAGAACAAATGTACTTTGTGATGCTTCATTAAGAATATTCATTTAATCTGACCGAAATATTAGGATCAAATTGTAGAAATTGGGGAATCACCTGATAATCATAATCACCTGATAATTTTGGGTTTTTTTCCACTATTAATATATTAACCAGTTTTGTTACTTGTCATACTGAAGTGAAACCTCACACATTCACTGTCATGTTACTATAAATTAAATATCCTCTTTTTTGTAAAAAAAAAAAAAAAAAAAAAAAAAAAAAAAAAAGCTCCACTGTATATTTATCCACTGAGGTTTTGTGTGCTCCTCAGGATTTGTGGAGTCCAGCACGGACGTTTGTGGAAATGGAGTCTCTTCCTCACCTGCACAGATCACATTAGCCCTCAATGTACAGGAGGTCAGTGTGGATAATACAGTGATAAAATCACAATATAGCTGTCAGTCTTGCTCTAATATCAAAGTTCTGTACTCTTATACTCAGTACCAAACATTTATTGTATGCATTCTTTTGGGTTTTTTTGGTCAAATGAAAGACTGATTATTTTGTTGTTTTCAGACTCATGAGCTGGAGTCATCCCTTGTTAAGGGTGAAAGCAGACTTCAAGAAGAACACCAGGGAACTTCCAGTCAGGCAACAGACATGCAGATGACTATACAGAGTGAGTAAGATATCTGTGCAATGATAATAGAAAAAAAGTTTGCTTAGTCACCAATTTCCTGTAGTACTCATTTAGTGACTTAAAGTAACTTTAAAGAATTGATTTCTTAATTTCTTGTTTCATTGGTGTACAAACATGTTTAAGATGAGCAAAATTCCTGATGCATTTCTTCTGTTATCCAGATGTGGTAGACTCCCAGACTGCTGGGTCTCTGTGTTCACGTGAGTCAGTTCTTCCTCAGAGAGAAGTCAAAGTGTGGGATATCTCCACTTCCCAGTCTCATCTCCAAGGGCCAGATGAGAGCAGCAACATCCCACTTTCAAACCAGAATGCTCAGAGAAAAACGGTAGTGTCTGTCGATGTGCTAGGGACAAATAGTACACTGTATGAGAGAGCAAAGGACATGGAGAGTTCTTTTCCACGATGGGCTGCGAATAGCCCCTCTGACAGTCAGCCATCTTGTTCTTATATTGTGGAAGTAGAGCAAGACCAAGACTGTGTTCTGGTGCAGCCGGGACCTGTGTCTGTTAGGGGTAGGCACAAAGCGGCTGCATCAAACAGGCTTCAGGATGCCAGAGGGCTTCATAGGGTGGAGGCAGAGTGGAGCACGGTCACTGCTTCAAGCCAAGCCCATACTCAGCAGTTCAGTCACTTCAACAGGACTCGATTAGATGCAGCAAACCGAGCAAATCTCACTCAGGCTGTTCCAAACTTGCCACATGCTGGAGTTTCTCTTGCTGGGCTACAGCTTCCAAGGCGCATGGAGAAGGGCAAAAGGAAAAGTTATATCTGCAGGTACTGTGGAAAAGCTTTTACTGGGCAGTCTAACTTAGAGGCTCATCAACGCATCCACACTGGAGAGAAGCCTTTCAAGTGTGAGACCTGTGGGAAGCTCTTTACAGAGGCAGGAAACCTGAAGAAGCATCAGAGAGTTCATACTGGAGAGAAACCGTTTGTGTGTAATCGCTGTGGGAAACGTTTTGCCTGGATCTGCAATCTCAGGACACATCAGCAGTCAGCTTCCTGTGGGGGAGTGTAAGGCAAAATCTGACCTGATCACTTGCACTGAAAAAGTGCAAATATTCACACAAAATCTGTGTGCTTGGTAAAAATGGTTGGATAAGTGGAATCAGATAGATCAGATTTAGTAATTATTAGACAATGACAAAGTGTTTAAACACATAGTGATAGAAAACTGCAGTGTGCAGTAGGGCTGGGCAATATGGCAAAATTATTTTAATATCTTGATATAATAACATCATGATACCCTTTTTTAATATCATTGGCTGTCAGTACTTTTATAACTCCTTTGTTACTCTGAAATGTAACTGACTGGCCATTATTTTGTACCAGTTTCATTTCCACCTCTTTTTTCCTTTCCATCAAATGCTTCAGACAAAAATCTGTGAACATATAGTAGCTTGTGTTGGCCTTGTTGTTTGAACCTCAGCAAAATTATATTGTGTATCATGAAGGTGTCTTTAAGTATCATGATATGATATTTTTGCCGTATCGCCCACCCCTAGTGTGGATGAGCGAGGATGAACAGAGTTTGAAGTTGTATAAAACACATGGTGCTTTCCTCTATATTGGTTTGGTGCCTTAATTGTTACATGTAGACTTGGTCTGATTTCAGAAATTGCAAACACCATTCTACCTCTTGAATTTTTCTGCGGACAAAAACAAAGCAATATGTTTGAACCAGATGGAAGAATATCCAATTATGATTCAACTCCAGAACATGTTCGCCTGGTAATACAGAAAATGATAGCAATGTACCATGAACTTCACTGTAAGCTGACTCATTGTAAAATAATGAAATGAATAAGATCACATTAAATGTTGGACGCATTTGTAAAACAGAAGTGAAATTTGTGAACACTTACACAAGGTAGGCTCTTAGACCACAGCGCTGCTGAATTCTCGATCCTGATTGGTCAGAAAATATTGATCCATTTTCTATAACAGGTTTATTTTAATGCTCTCTTTCTTATCGATTCTATAGTAACAACTTACACAGGGACTTATATGGAGGGCATTCCACATATTCTAAGATTAAAAAACATGCTATTTAAGAAAGAAAAAAGTATAATCTTTGATATGGTGACACTTTTTCAATTAGTTTTTTTTTATGTTAACATACACTATATAGCCAAATGTTTGTGGACACCTGACCGTCACACCCATATGTGATTTTTGAACATCCCACTCCAGATGTAGTTCCCCTTTTGCTGTTATAATAAACTCCGCCCTTTTGGGAAGGATTTGCTCATTCAGCCACAAGAGCATTAGTGAGATCAGACACTTATGTCAGGTGAGGAGGCCTGGTGCACAGTCAGTGTTCCAATTCATCCCAAAGGTGTTCAGTGGGGGTGAGGTCAGGGCTCTGTGCAGGCCAGTAGAGTTCTGTCACTCCAGCGTTGGCAAACCATGTATTTGTGGAGCTCGATTTCTGCACAGGGGCACTGTCGTGCAGGAAGGGTTGTTATTAGTATACTGTGCCTTTGGGACCTCATAACTATTAAAAAATGATTTAAGGTTTTAAGATGTTCTTTGAATATTCACCATATTTATAAGACTACAGACTACATATTTCACTAATATTTCATATTCGATGTTTCATTTCCAACAATATTTCATATGGTCCCTAAAAACCTTTTAGAATTATGCATTTTGTTATAGAATTAGTTTAATTCCTAACCATATCTGCATCAGACATCCTTTTTTCCAAAACTAAAGTAGCAGCAAACATCTTTGAACAAAATTTGGAATCATATTACTTGACTTCTTGTTATTTATAAGAAATCAATTATAATTTTTTTAGCTGTGAAGAATTATTGATTTATTTTAATAAAGCATGAAGATGACTGGGTGGACAAGAACATGACAAGGTGGACAAGGACATAAAGTGGACAGAGGTAAGACTGAGTTAAGTAATATATTACATTGTTGAAACAAAAGTAAACAGTTGTGATTTCATGAGAATATTTTGGTGAATTTGCAATATAAATCTAAAGAATTTGGATCTCAAGGTTTGTTCAGCTCATATTTAAATGCATCGTACCAGAACCTTTTGAACATTGTCAATGACAAAAGCCCTTGGCGAGGATATGAAGCCTCAAAGTATGCTGCAACCAAACTGATTATTGACACATAAAGTGAACTGATTTTAATGATGTAATGAATTTATTTGAACTATTTAAGGAAATGGTTTTAGACATTTACAGAACTGGTTTTAATGATTTACTTGAAATGCTCTTCCACATACTTCCAAACTGACCGCTCCAACTGGATGGAGCATCTGTTCAAGGCTTGTGGTTTAGCCGTAATGCACAGAATCTGCCCATCATTATACAAACAGGTATCTTCTCATGGACTTGGCCAAAAGAATTTGTTGATACTGTTGAGGTGCTTGCACTTCCCTTTAATACTGTTTTCAGCAACGTCCAGTATTATGCCAATTTTAAAGTCTCAAAATGATGTAGGCCTAATTTTTAGAGGCATCCTCACTGTGTTTGTGTGTGTCTTTTTTAACAACACGCCCTAATTATACACAAAGTAGGGAAACATTTTCCCCATTTCACAACCCATTAAAAAGACTTCAATCTGATGCCAAACAAGAACAGCCTCCCACACCTGTTAGAAGAAACCTCAGCAAGCTACAAAAAGTAACCAGTGGAACAGGACGGCCAACCACACAATAACATCAACACTGTAAACATAAAATGCTCAGAAACATTTGGGAAAAAATTTTTTTCCTTCTTATTGCTATTAATTTCATTATTATTATATTATTTTTGCTATTGTGATTTTTTTTCCTTCTTATTGCTATTATTTTATCAAACTTTTTTTTAAAATTGTGAGTAAATGTGTATCTCTGTAATTTAATGTTACCATTGCTTTGGCAATGTAAAACCTTTTACCATGCCAATAAAGCTACTTGAATCTTGAATCCTGAATTGTGTTCAATTCACATGAGTGAATGTGTTCAATTCATGAGGTCCCTTTCCAGAACCTTCAAACTGACTGTCCCTCAGTGGTGGAATGAACTTCCAACCTCAATCTGGACAGCAGAATCCGTCACTATCTTCAAAAACAGCTAAAGACCCAGCTTTTCCGTGAACACTTAACTAACCCCTAACTTGTCCCCACTCAAAAAAAATAAATAAATAAAATAAAAAAATAATAATAAAAAAATCTTCACTTAAACCACCTCTTATACCACTATTCTGTTCACTTTGTTTCAATAGAACGCAATTAAAAGTCTTGTATGGTAGCTCTACTTGTATTGTTCTCTGCTTGATGTATTTCTTTGGTGTATTAATTGAAGGAATGAATTGCGATGTATCTTAATTTCCTCCTTTGTAAGTCTCTTTGGATAAAAGCATCTGCTAAGTGCAAACATAGCAGAGGATGGTTTCGATCCATCGACCTCTGGGTTATGGGCCCAGCACGCTTCCGCTGCGCCACTCTGCTGTTGTCTGTGGGGGCCTTGGTTATCTACTACTTGGATTTGTGAAACAAATAATTCCTTGAATCTTGAACTGTTAGCGATACTCTGGTGGTACCACTCTTTCAGCTACTTAAAGCTTACGACCACTTTGGTAAATCATCCACAGGTCCACAATTTTTCTGATGTTTTAATACAATGATGTTTTAATTGAATTCAAACAAATTGCAGAAAATAAAATGCTTAGCACGGTCTTGTAGGTTCATTCTGTATAACATCAAGAAAATCAGACCCTATCTCACTGATCATGCCACACAGCTAGTAGTCCAGGCTATTGTTATCTCAAAACTGGTCTACTGCAACGCACTACTCCTGGGCCTCCCAGCCAGCTCCATCAAGCCCCTTCAGATGATTTAGAATGCAGCACGCCTTGTTTTCAACCAGCCAAGAAGGACCCACATCACACCCCTCTTCGTCTCCCTCCACTGGCTTCCTGTAGCCTCCTGCATCAAATTCAAGGCCTTGATGCTCATGTACAAGACCTTGTCTGGAACAGCACCCCCCTACCTCATCATTCTCCTTGAGGTTTATGTTTCCTCCCACAACCTGCGATCAGTTAACGACAGACGCCTGGTAAGGCCTACTCAGCGAGGCATGAGGTCCCTTTCCAGAACCTTCAAACTGACTGTCCCTCAGTGGTGGAATGAACTTCCAACCTCAATCTGGACAGCAGAATCCGTCACTATCTTCAAAAACGGCTAAAGACCCAGCTTTTCCGTGAACACTTAAGTAACCCCTAACTTGCCCCCCCCCCCCAAAAAAAATCTGCACTTACACCACTACTCTGTGCACTTTGTTTCAGTAGAATTCAATTAAAAGTCTTGCATGGTAGCACTACTTGTATTGTTCTCTGTTTGATATATTAATTGAAGGAATGAATTGAGATATATCTTAATTTCCTCCTTTGTAAGTCTCTTTGGATAAAAGCATCTGCTGAACATTAGCATAGCAGAGGATGGTTTCGATCCATCGACCTCTGGGTTATGGGCCCAGCACGCTTCCGCTGCGCCACTCTGCTGGTGTTTGGTTTTACTTGGTTACCTACTACTTGGATTTGTGAAACAAATAATTCTCTTTTTCAACAATATTTCATATGGCCCCTAAAAATCTTTTAGAATTATGCATTTTGTTGTAGAATTAGTTTAATTCTTAACCGTATCTGCATCAGACATCCTTTTTTCCAAAACTAAAGTAGCAGCAACAAAATTTGGAATCATATTACTTGACTCCTTGTTATTTATAAGAAATCAATTGTAATTTTTTTTTTTTTTATTTTTTTTTTTTTTTTTTTTTTTTTCAGCTGGGAAGAATTATTGATTTATTTTAATAAAGCATGAAGATGACTGGGTGGACAAGAACTTGACAAGGTGGACAAGGACATAACGGAGTGGACAGAGGTAAGACTGAGTTAAGTAATATATTACATTGTTGAAACAAAAGTAAACAGTTGTGATTTCATGAGAATATTTTGGTGAATTTGCAATATAAATCTAAAGAATTTGGATCTCAAGGTTTGTTCAGCTCATATTTAAATGCACAGCACCAGAACCTTTTGAACAGTGTCAGTGTAAAAATCTTGTATGGTAGTAGCACTACTTGTATTGTTCTCTGCTTGATCAAATTCAAATTTTGTCACATGCATAACCATACACAGTACTACTTGCAGTGAAATGCTTTATACAACTGTTCTGACATAAAATAAGAAAATATAGAAAAATATATACATAAAAATATATGAAGGGATAAAAAAAACTGTATAAGAATATTTATATGGATATATGGATGGAAGATGTAAGGTGCAGATATGTGCAGTTTGTGCAATAATGTGCAATACTAAATACTAAATTGCAATACTATAATACATTAGTGACGTTATATAATTTAGATGTAAATTGAGGTTGGGTGTTTGAAGATGTATGGATGTACTGCTTTGGTGTATTAGTTGAAGGAATTAATTAAGATGTATCCTCATTTTCCTTTCTTTGGATAAATGTAAACATAGCAGAGGATGGTTTCGATCCATCGACCTCTGGGTTATGGGCCCAGCACGCTTCCGCTGCGCCACTCTGCTGCTGTTTGTGTTGTTCTGGTTTCTCAGGATTCTCAGGATTCTCAGGATGTGTTTGATATTTGCTAGCAGTTATTGCTGGTACCTTAAAATATAAGAACGAGTTTGGGTCTCTTAGTTCCAGTGAAGGGAAATTGTAATGCTACAGCATACAAAGACATCCTAAACAATTGTGTGCTTCAAAGATTGTAGCAACAGTTTGTAGGTGTGATGGTCCGGTGTCCACAAACAGTAACAGTCACGGGAAAGTCCTCAGGACAGGAGATTCTGTGGTTTCTTGGTAACATGACAAGCTGTTTGTTGTTTCATTAAAAAAAGAGAAGTTGATGAAGGAACGACAGTTTATAGCTGTAATCACATAAGTGGCATCGGGAACTAACTTGTGTCGCGGACGCTCCACAACAATAAATAGAAATGATATTTTTTTTAAGGACCCTCAGTGACTCATATAATCTGCCATCTCAGTGAGTGCACAGCCCGGCTAGCTCAGTCGGTAGAGCATGAGACTCTTAATCTCAGGGTCGTGGGTTCGAGCCCCACGTTGGGCGCAACACGTCTTTTCAGACTTTCCGCCGTGAACGTAAGAACTACAACCCGAAGGTTTAGGGAGATGCTTCTCGGATGCAGTCACATGTCGAAAATAACATCCATCAATACACATTAATGGTGTTAGTAAGCATACTAAAACTAGATAGATAGATAGACAGGTCCCCAAACCCTTTTCCGTTTCTTACACATATAAAAAGAAAATACAACGATATAAATTCATACATATTTTTAAAAAAAGAATTTTGAGAATTTGTAGAATAGGGGAGAAGAAGAAAAGAGGAACGCCGTAGCAGAGGATGGTTTCGATCCATCGACCTCTGGGTTATGGGCCCAGCACGCTTCCGCTGCGCCACTCTGCTGGCGACGATGACTCTTGTCGAGCCTGAATATGAAACAGACATGGACTATTAAGGCGCCTAACGCGGAATTTTGTGTGTGAAAATTTTGTGAATTTCTTTTTTGCTTATGTTTTTGTACTGATATGACCATACAAGAACGGACGGTCTCATTTCTGAAATCTGATTGGCTGACCCGCGTTCGATTAACTCGCTCAATAAAATCGTTCAGCCAATGAGGTTTCAGAAATGAGACTTTAAAACGATAAATGACTCGTTTTAAAACGTAAACCTAGCTCATGACTTAGGATGAGGGAAAAAGACTTATTCCCTGACCGGGAATCGAACCCGGGCCGCGGCGGTGAGAGCGCCGAATCCTAACCACTAGACCACCAGGGAGAGGTAGAAACTTGCTTGGTGAGACTTACAGATACAGATACCTCATTAATTCTACTGGTGTTTTTAACCAGCACATTCACTAACCAGAGAAACATGTGGTGCTGTGTAATGTTAATTATGCCAGCATACATAGGCCATTCTACATATGAGTAGTATTGCAAGTTGAACCATGATCTATCATGTACTTACCCTCCAATCAAGCGTCTGTTTGGAGACAAAACATTTTAGCTGTTAATTAAAAAAAAAAAAACACAACGGGAGAAAACAGCTCTAAGGTGAGAAAAGTAAGTTAAATGCACACCAGAGCCCCCACCAGGGGGCGACAAATACCACTGCTTGCATACAAATAAAAAAAAATAGCAATAGTTTCTTTTGTGATGAAGAAAATCAGTAAATGTATATAACTGTAAGTAGGTCCAGATATGTATAGAATCAAAAATATAGGATTAGCTTATAAAGCGTAGATTAAAGTGTAGACTGTTATTCAGTGATTTTATTATTTTTAAATCAGTAGTAATAATCAGTCCCATTGCTAGCCAGTGTATATTAGCACTGCTCTACCGCACAGTAGTAGCCTATGTTCTGCTAGCTATTTGTTAACTTTAAAGCTAATATTATTAACAAATAACTTGAGAGAGTTTGGCTATCTAAAGAAATTGTGCTTGTCCTTTTCAGCTGACACCCCAAAGTATTTCTTCTATATACAGAAATATTAAAAATACAGTAATACAGACAAGCTAATTAGGGATTATCCCAAGCACTGAAACTAGCCTGCTGTCTAAATTAGAAGATATAACTAGTATTAAGGCTCCACTGAATAAATGTTGTGGCAAAATATATTTCTGTGTTCAACCAAATGTGCATGACTGATAAGTAACTTTTTTGTGAGTTAACACATCAAGGCCTATAGAGTAGTTAGCCACTTGACTTGAACAAAACACACTTAAAAGGTTAAGGCTCTAAAATGACAAACTTTTCCTTTATTAGTGTCAGGAAGAAATAAAAATTATTGAATAACATTAGATAAGGGGAAAGACCCCCCCGCCCCCCCCCCCCTTTTTTTTTAAAATTTTTTTTATTTATTTATTTATTTTTTTGAAAGCTTAGGGTTTACATAAGATTAGGCTAAGCAGCAAAAAATTCTATCAAAAAAAGAGGATAGTGTTTCTCGCATTTATGTTAAACTGCTGACAAGACAATATTTTACTTTATTCTAAATCACAACTGAAAATGTTTATCTCATCTGAGAGAGACAAGGACAAGTGCAGAAAGTTGGGTATTTACAAAATCATCTTTGCTCCACTGTCATCATCTCTCCTTACCATGTCCCGTCTTCCCCTTTTTTATCATCATTCTCCTCTTCCTGAGTGAATGTCTCTCCCTCTGTCTGTTTCATCATTTCTTTACTTTGTCTCTTCCCAAGTTCCCTCATCACACATGGCGTGAAGTTGACTAAAAACAGAAGGGAGGAGAGACACAGCAAACTGAAGACAGCTCCAACTCCAAATACTAACTTTCGGTTAGCAATTTTCCCTTCTCTATTCTCCACATCAGGAGAGAAATCCACTGCATTTTCTTCGTGATTGGGTGTCAACACTGCCCTCTCCAAGTCATCCCAGGCAATCATGTCATTGCTTGTATTTCCATCATAGTTAACGGACTTAAGGACTGCTTGTTCTTGTTCGAAGTTACGATTCACATTTGTGTCTAACTCTGCAAATGTATCTGATGCATCAGTCATCTCAAAGTCTGAATCTTCACTTTCTAGAGTCCAGAGGTCTGCGTCTAGATTCACCCTTATCCAGCCTGATCCTTTGGCTAGTCTCCGAGTCCCATGTCTCTCTTTGATCTCATCCATCTCATTGTGGGTAGACACGAGCTCACAGGTGGAGACCAGAAGTTCTGCTTTCACAAGGGGTCCTCCACCATCTCCTTGTGCAAGGACACGCTGTGATGGGGCAGGTGTTATAGCAACCACCGATTCAGCCAGTGAGGATAAATGTAGAGAGAAAGGGATTTCGCTAAACGCAGAGAGCAGAATGGCAGTGTCATCACCAAACTGTAGCCAAACACTAAAAGAAGCTTCCTGTGAGACAAGGGTAATGAGGAAAAAGAAACAAAAAAGTGCAGTTGTAGAGAAAATAACAGATTGTTAAAAAAGAGAGAAAAATCTGTCTAGATTTTTAATGAATACTTTTTAAATATGTGGCTGTAGTGCTGCATGGTGATTGGACTTGTGTCATACTCTTAAAGAGATTTCATATCCCATTCAATGTTTTTTTTTTGTAGAAGAAAAGAAGACCTTTGAAAAAGGGCCTTCAAGATTAAGTTCAGTCTTTAACCTTCACTTACTACTACTAATTTTAACAGATATTTTGTAACTGCTAGTACAAGAGTGACAGCCGAAACTATGAATACTTACTTGCCCATGGTTATAGAGTGTGTTATGAGAAGTCACAGTTGCTGTGATGACAGAAGGATTTGAGGAGCTTGAGGTGACTGACAGACCAAGACCACCCACTAAATGTACAGAAAGGTCACCAGGGGCCACAGGTTCAGAGGTCACAATGACATCAGCAGTGCCAAGCACACCATCCCACTGACTAGATATCAGCTGAGAAAGAAGGAGAAAGTTCTGTATAATGCTGTAAAAACTGATTCAGTATGTCACTGTACTATACTATACTATAATAACATCATAAGAATGTTGTATGTTTTATGGTAAATTCTTAGACTTTTAGGTACTAACATTTAGTGAAGTAACTCCAGGCTCTAATCCAATTACATAATTTTGCTCATGAAGAGCTGCGACACGAGAGTTCTCTATCCTCAGGCAATCACGAACCAGGTCTGTTACATCTACAAACCAATCAGGTGATCCAAGCATGTAGGTAAGTTGTCCCTGGGCTGACTGGGCACTGAACTGTGCAAGAATCTGTATGGTGGCCCTTTGATAAACTGGAATGCATCTGAAAGAGAAAGAGTAGGGCGGTTGAGAGAAAAAGACAGAGGAAGACAATTTTAGTTATGCTAATTTTACTTTCTAATTACATGCCTTCCTATTAGTTCCACAATGGTGTCTGGATTCAGTGCAGGGTCTCTGTGGAACTGAATGGCACACAAAGCACTGTCTATCTAGGTCGGTCATATATGCATTCACTCAGCTTAGTAACCGTTTTATCCTGATCAGTGTCAAGGTGTATCCATAGAACACTGGGTGCATCCACATATGGGCATGTTTTTGGTAAATGGGAAGAAACCTGAGATCCCAGAAGAAATTCATACAGAGAGAGAGAGAGAGCACATGTGAAATGCCACACTCAGCTCAAGGATTGAACCAGGGACTGTGTCACTATGCCACCACAAACTTGTACAACAGATTGAATTATTGAGTCATCAGAAGTCATTTGGAAATTAAAGCCATAAATGTTCTGTCATTGATACAAGAACCCATGCTACAGCAACAACAAACTTTGCTGATTTATATATACTGATGAATTTTTAAAAGAATTCTTCATTATTTCTTAAACTTATATATTTATTGTAATTGTATTCCAAGGACTGATGTGTACCTGTCTGTGTAGTAGCTCCAGCCCTCAATGGGGCTCAGGACAGTGTCAGAGAGAGAGATACGGAGAGGAACTACTGGAGCCCACACAGCCAGGCATAAAGAACCTCTGATCATGCCCAGAGAAAACTCCACCTCTACACAGGTGCTGCCCACCCCGGATTCACTTCCATCAACATAAGCAGCAGAGCAATCACTTGATACCTGCAAAAATGTGATCTGCATTGTAAGCACATGGAAGATAGCAGCATATTTAAAGCACATACCTACATACACCTTATAGCTAATGTAGCCTAACAGATAATTATTTTATGTAATGTGTAATGTGCTTTTCAAAAGTATCACTTTACCTTGACAATGTCTTCATTGGTTGATTGACAGTTTACTGCTGCAGTAATATCAAATACTTTGCCATCCTGCCCAACCGCCAGTACTACGACCGGAAGGGAAACTGATTGGCTAGACAAGATGGCTGTGTTCATTATTGTGTTGCTCTGTTAATGTAGGGAAAATAAAGAATGCAATGGTTTAAAGCCTTTCAAAAACAAAGCTCAATTCAGGTTAAGTTTATGTATGAAGCCCAAATTCACAAGTATGTCCCAATGGACATTGCAGGCCCTTAACTATCGACAATCCGTAGCTCCCCAGCCTTATAGAAGACAAAAGAAAAATATATAGGAGAAAATGGAATAAACCAAAGGAGACACCTCCCCCACTATGAGGATTTTCAATGTGTGTAACTAGCTACAGTATATGCTACGTTAGTGACTTACCACTGTGATGGGAGCAATGCCCACTATCTCTCTGTCCGAAAAGGAGAGGAAGGTCGTTACTGCCCAATGTTGTGAAACCAGCCTATTGCGCGTGGTGTCCTCCACCCACCAGTTTACTGGAACTGTCATTGCGACTCCAAAGCTCCTGTGTAAGCCCTCAATTGAGAGACAAGCCACCAGTCGCAGAGCTGAGGTGCTGAGCAAGATGATGGAGAGAGAAATGAATAAATTAATGAAATGATTTGAGATTTAACAAATGATTGACCTTTTTCACTCAGTAAACTCAGAATATACTGCACAGAACTAAACAGAAAAATAACGTAGTCAAAGACCAAGCAACATTAAAAACTGCATATCACTGCTAGCGCAATACTACAATCTAATCGTTTGAATTATTATCTCAGAGAAATATACTATGTAATATATACTGGAAACATTACACATTCACACTATTATGTTATAAAAACTTTTAACCTTACCCATGTCTGTCTAAAACAGTACCAGTTCTGTGAGAGATTATGGAAATTGTGTCATGTTTGGAGCCTGATGTCTTCTCAACTTTAACAGCCCACAGGTGAGAGTTTTTGTTTGGATGGGCTTGTAGTGACAGTAACCCTTTCTTCACTTTAAGCCTGAGCAAACAAAAAAAGCATTGCAGCATTGACTGTAAATTTCCAGAGTTATCAATCTAATATGTGTGATTCTAAAGATAATCAAACATACTTCACAATGAGGAAATCTCCACTAAAATTCGCCCTTAGATTTAATGAGACTCCAACTGGTTGTCCAGCTCTCACAGGCCCCTTGTTATAGTAAATCAGTACATCTGAATTCAGCCATAGCTCATCCTGCTCAAGTTCACTGGAGCAGGAAAAACCTTGCGTTGTTTTGTTACTTTTGGTTTCTTTATCCGGAAGAGCCACAGATCCAATGTAGTACAGATTTCTCTGTGACTGCTTGCCCACCACACATCTAGGAGGTGATATCTTATGGTTGGTCACACTGCCAAATGAAGAGTAGTACAGCTGGATCATATCACTAAGGATTCCGGGTTTGGCCCTGAGAGATGCTGGCAAGTTTTTTCCCCATGGGCTGTGGTTAGGGGATCGGGATCTGTATGGATGGCGTTGTTTGAATCTTTGGCTCTGGTGTGGTTGAACAGTCTGATCAGGCTTAAACCAGTCTTTGGGTAAAGTCATGGTGACCACACACAGCCCTAGAGGAGGCTTCCAATGAACATGGTGCAGGGGACAGATATTGGAAAAGAAAAACAACACAAGTATAAAAGAATGCAATACATCAAACATCATTGTTGCAAGCAGAAGGGTTTCAGCAAAACGACCTGCTTACTGGTTGCATAACCAGTTATGTAAATTATTTGTAAATGCATGATAGGCACTGGCTCTCTACAACGATGGAATCCTGCAATGCTTTAAAGCAGGGGTCATTAACTGGCAGACCACGGGCCAGATGTAGACTCAGTAAAGTTTTGGACCAACCTGAGTACAAAAGTTCAATCACCTTTATTTTTATTACAGATTTATTTTTTGAATAAAACTGTCCATAGTTCATTGACTCCATGACATTGTGGCTTCTGTAGCAGATCCTCTGTTGTGGCTTATCTAGTCATTTGCGTAAATCATGCATTTGTGTAAATTATTTAGCTGAGGGGAGACCAAAGACTAGCTACAATGCTAGAGACATAAGCTCAGAAAGGGGAGAGCTTTCAGCAGACTTTCATAGATTTTTCATCTGTATAGTCTAATTTTTTTCATCTCAGTGGTCTAATTAGTGAACTGCCAACATGGCGTGTTTAAAAATAAGCCAATGACAAATACAGAATGTTTAAAGCCAAATGGACAGTGAAGATTGTGTTTATTATCTGCATCAAATTCAAGACTGACATGTTTCCTCTGTTCAGTGGTGTTACTCAAAAGTGGTAATGCGCAGTGCCAATGTGAAACAAAATATAACCACTTCGAATTGTCTTACTTATTTATAGTCATAAACTAATCCTTAATGGTTAAGCATTAAAAGGTAACTGCTAACGTCATTCAGTTATGTTATTTGCTCATACAGACCTTTGTAAGCAAGGAATTGTATGTAAAGCTTGCCCTGCATCTTTGGCAATACCTGGGCAATGCAGGATGCTTTCTGCTCCTCTGTCTGTTTGAAAGCATGAAGGGTCACACATGTTCTTCTGCTTGAGTCACCTTTCATATGGAACAACACTCTGACTGTAAAACCTTCCCCTCGTTCAGCCTCCCACTTTTGTTCAACTGTTTTGGAAAGCAGGTATGCCACAAGAGGTACAGATAACGGAGCTAAAGGTTCAGAAACAAGCTGGACAAAAAAGAAAAACGGGGGAAGATGAGTAATGGACAAATACTACATTCAAACCCAGTAGAGGTTGAAATGAATTACAATTGAATGTTGGAAATGTACCTGAGTCACTGAGTAAGGACCAAAAGTAGCATGGAGGACTGGTTTAGAGTCAGTTCCTACAGGAGGCATGAGCAGCAGGGACTGCGTAAAGGAGAAAGGGCTGGAGTTGGTAAAGAGGAGGCTCAGATCAGCTTGAGACACGGTGAGAGAGTGCCATGGGGGAAGGACAGAGATTTGGACTGGGAGGGAGAGAGAAGGTGGAGGCTGGGTGTGGGCTTGAGATTAAGGAGGTGGGGAGAATAGAAAAGTTGGAGATGACATTGTGCATTGATAAGAGAACTGATTTATTAAACTCATATTTTGTAGACAAAAATTCAATCTTTCTACTAACACCACCACATTTAATAAAATCTCAGTGCTATTCATGGTCACTGTATGACAGTATATGAGTTAATATGTATAAAACATTCCCAAACTGGTAAAGAGTCACTGTTGGGCCCATGAGAAATGACCTCAACAATGTCATTAGTCCTTGGATTATTCCTCACATGTAAAAACAGAATGATTATGTGTTAATTTTAAAAGTTAAAATGCACCGTAGATACATGTTGTTTGTACAGGACTATTAAATTTAGTCATGGAATTCCTGGAATGCTACTGGTTTAAAGTATTTTAATAATTTCAGTTTCAACCTAATTGTGGCTTTGAGGAACCAGATGCTGGGAATCCAACTACACACAGCCTGAGAGGAGTCTTTGAGTGAAGTTGGAAGAGAGAGCAAATGCTATACACAAAAACTGACGTAAAGGAAAGTAATATATCAAATGCACTGAGGACATCATAACAATCAGAAGAATGTTGTCAAAACAATCCATGAATTTCCTGAATAAAACTCATGTACATGGTAATCATGGTAAACTGGGATTCTTTAAATGAACAGAAGCAGACAATTACAATATTAGTGGAAGCAAATGTGGTTGTTATGTGCGAATAAACTGTTTTGAACTTACAGAGCACCACAACGCAGCAGAGGATTATCAGTTTCATAGTCAAAGTGCTATATAGCGCTCCAAAGATTCTGAGCTCAACCATCACTTCATCCCTAAAACAACAAGAAAAAAAAAAACATCATCCCCCCAGTCCATCCTTATTTGTAAAATTCTACAAATTGTTGTCATGTATTCCTGAATTTAGGTTTGCTGACAAATTAAACTCAAATTTTTTTGGAAATTACATTGCAGAAAATGGTAAAGGATCACAGCTGCGAGTTACTATATGTCTATATGGCTGTAGCAGTTAAGAATGAATTTATTTTCTTACCTCATTTGTTTGGTGTCTCCAGAACATGAAACAGAACGTAGAATTTTGGCCTCTCCCTTCAGGCATCTTGACCAATTTAAAAGCATTTTCTCTGTGTATTATTTTCTTTCACTATGATACTGAGTTAAACAGCTACCTGTTTTGCCAGTGCTTCCAAAATGTCTAGTTTTGTTGAAAATGATTTTGGAATTGCTCTTCTCCATTTGTTTATATGGTGGTTTAAGTTTTTTCTCTTTCTAATTCTCATTGATCTATAGCCCTGGTGCCTGGATTGTTGCCTTCTAACTATTTTACTCTCTCTATTTCTCTCTCTCTCTCTCTCTCTCTCTCTCTCTCTCTCAATCCCACTCTACCCTGCACAGTGCAGATTTATTCATTTAAAATGGTAAATAATCCTCTTTCTCTGTTCCAATTCGCTGTCATCCCTCGCTTTTTTCATCTCCCTTTCTTGTTTGTTTGTATATACAAGGATATATACAATGTATACAAGGAAATGGTGGCTCCTCCAAAGTGAGGATACAGCGGAACTAAGAATTCTGACACTATTGTCTTTGTTATTTAATATACTTATAGTGTATATATCCACTTCAAATCTACACGCATAATGTGTTTTGACTTTGTACTTATAATGATGCATTAAACAAAGCATAAACAAAGATATTTTTATTAAAATTTCTAAAAACTGAACTGATAGGGAAAAAGTATATATATATGGCCAAAAGTTTGTGGACACCTGACCATCACACCCATATGTGTGTCTTCCCTAAACTGTTGCAACAAAGTTGGAAACACACAGCTTTATAGAATATCTTTATATGCTGTAGCATTAGTGAGTAGTGAAGTGACTTGTGGCCAAGTATGGTGACCCATACTAGGAATTTGTGCTCTGCATTTAACCCATCCAAGTGCACACACACAGTAGTGAACACAAACACACACCGTGAACACACACCCGGAGCAGTGGGCAGCCTTTTTTTTTTTTTTTTTTTGCTGCGGCGCCCAGGGAGCAGTTTGGGGGTTCGGTGCCTTGCTCAAGGGTCTCACCTTGCTCAAGAGTCTCACCAGGAGAGGGCGCTGGTCATTCACTCCCCCCACCCACAATCCCTGCTGGACCTGAGACTCGAACCCACAACCTTCAGGTTCACCTTCGGGTTACAAGTCCGACTCTCTATCCATTAAGCCACGACTGCCCCCTTATTACAATTTCCCTTCACTGGAACTAAGAGGGCCAAACATGTTCGAGCATGACAATGCCCCTGTGCACAAAGCAAGATCCATGAACATATGGTTTGCCAAAGTTGGAGTAGCAGAACTCGAGTGTCCTGCACAGAGCCCTGACCTCAACCCCACTGAACACCTTTGGGATGAACTAGAACTCCAACTGCACACCAGCTCACCTCACCCAACATCAGTGTCTGACTTCACTAATTCTGTTGTGGCTGAATGAGCAGAAATCTCCACAGCCATATTCCAAAATCTAGTGGAAAGCCTTCCCAGAAGATTGGAGGTTATTATAACAGCAAAATGGGACTAAATCTGGAACAGGATGTTCAAAAAGAACATATGATTGTTATGGTCAGCTGTCCACAAACTTTTGGCCATATAGTATGTGTATATATATATATATATATATATATATATATATACACACACACACACACACACACACACAGAGAAAAACCAGCAGTCACTCGAAAAGACTTCCAGGATGAGCTGAAAACATCAGGAACAACAGTTACACAGAGCACAATACGCAGTGAACTGCACCATTACCATCTACAACCCACGCAAAACTCCTCTGCTGAAACAGTAGCACAGATGCATGTCTAAAATCATTTACACAAACTCTTCTGGAGCAATATACACTGGCAATCATTTGACTTTGTTTATAGAGGATTTTGAAATTGCAAATCTATCAGAGGGACTCTTGTAACCTTGGGGAAATGAAGACGATTAGGAATGGGCCAAAACTGAACCGTGATGTTACAAAAAGCACATTATGTAGATGACTCGAAGCTGTAACTGCCAACAACGGCTGTGCAACAAGGTACTAATGTTATTCATTTGTGGTGTCTGAATACTTTTTCCCAATTAATTTTTTTTAAAAATCTTTGTTTATGCTTATGTTTTTTCATATTAATATGGACAAAATCCAAAGACATTAGGTGTGTAAACTGGAAGTGGAACTATACTAAATAACAAAAACAAATATGTCTGAATACATATTTCCCACCATTGTAAATGAACAAAAGTAGACATCACTTAAATTGACCATTTTAAACTTTTAATGTTTGATTTCAATAAGAGGTTATTAAGAGGGCAAAAATAATGCATGATGTATTAAAGTCATAATCCTGTTAGCATATATTGTGTGTGGCATATAGTCTGTATAGCATATAGTGAATTTAGATATTGTCTTCTCCATTAAAAGGGAAGTCAACATTCCTATTTTACTCTTACTTACACTATTCACCTTCTTTTCCCATATAATTATAGGTTTTAGTAGATAAGAGAAGTACCTAGCTACGTCAATGATATTTTACTTGAGGGCGGTGTTCATAGGCCTACTTGTGACCTAAATAAGTCCATTATGACAGCTGACATGAACCTACTTCTAATGGGTGTCAACTGTGATGAACAATGTTGTAACACTTTACATAAGCACTACGTTATGCCTATATAAGCCCTTTATGACACGTGACATAAACCTTAATAAACATTTATAAAGGGTTTTTAAAAGAGGAGTTAGTTGATATTTTTAATGACAGTTGGAGACAGTATGACATGTTTTATTTTACTTTATTTTTACTTATTTTACTTTACTATTTACAGGTTGTAATAATAAGCCTTTATAAATGCTAATGCAGTTTCATTTTACTTTATGTAGCCTTATGAACACCAACCTTAAGTGACGGGTTACCAGAGAGGAGGTCAGAATATTCCTTTATCAGATTCACTTCAGCTCAGTGATAGAATAGAAAGAGATTAGAGACAAAGAGCTTAGCATAAACCTATAGCATTAAACCACACAAAGCATTCACACACTCAGGATGTCAGACTATCGCAATCATTCTCCCACACACACCAACACACTGATAAACACAGATGTCTGCTGCTTATTCCTTTGCTCATACGTACTGTACCTCCATGCCTTTGGTGCTGCATAACTAAAACTGTACAACAAACCTTTTTTTGATCTATATGGCACCTTTGGTCATGTAAAAAAAAATATACAATGACATATTTAAACAATTAAGGCATAAGAACATACAAACCGCTTTATGCATACAACTCATATTTGTGTTGCAGTACATGCATGGAAGGAATGGATGATGGATGGATATGGAGGAATTTATTCGCTGTGCTAATCTCTACATGTAATCTGTTGTCAGCTGTCATTGTGCTCTGCTGCAACCTCATTCAAACTATAGAGATAATCCGCTTTTCTGACCTGAGGATGAGGAGGAGATGGCACTTATCCATCCACCCTCCCTCCCTCTCTCCCACACACTGAAACAAAGTATGTCTTATAGAAAATAGAATAGAAAAGTTTTATTTGTTCAATAATACAATAATATAACTGCTGCTGTAGATACATATAGAAATTATTCTATTTATTATTCTATATTAATTCGTTTTTAAGGAGATACTACGATTCATTAGGAAATGATAATGAATTGTGATTCTATATACACCAATGTTTCCTTAATTTTTTAAAAGTATTTTTCAAAACACTTATTATAACATAATTCTTGATGTTTTATATTTTTTTTATTATTATTATTATTTTAGTTACCTCACACATATTTTAACTAAATTTTTTTTTTCCAGTTTCCTAATTGTTTTGAAATTGGATAGTGTTAACGTCATACATTAGAGTCATTTGTGTATCTACAACAGACTTTTTAATCTAAAAGGTCTTGAAATACTCAGTAAAGCATCAAAAATAGTTTTTGATGTCTTTTTTATATTATTTAAATCTATATTGTTCAAGGTTACAGCTAAAAGAATAATAATAATAATAATAATAATAATAATAATAATAATAATATACATCACAGGTATGTTGCTTAAAATTCCTGTACCTCCAATGTAAACTGCTTTCTCGTGCCTTTTTACTTAGTCATATACACGTCAGCTGCCTATATCTATCTGCAGCAAAACAAAATTTCTGGGTGTGTACACGTCTGTGATACAGTACAGATATAAACACATGGGAAAGATGCTGAAGCACATGCATACCCTTACATTTATCTAGTAAAAACATTCTTAACCAAACATGCCTCTCTCACAGTTGCATTAGTCGTAAATGTTTCAGTACTCATAGTGCTTTATATCAACAACAAAAAATAATTTAGTTGGCTAAGCTAAGGATGGAAAAGGATAAAGTGGATCAAGAAAATTCTACCCAATAATACTTATCTTTATTAGAAAGAAAGGAAGGAAGACAAGAAATAGAAAAGAATGGACAGAGATAAAATAAATGAATGAGTGAAATTTGGACTCTGAAAGAAGCAGATGGAGGAGATCTTGTGAACCTGCAATATTTTTAGAGCAAGAGATAGAATGAACGACAGAAATAACACAAACAGGAAGTTAGTCCAAACACGACAGGAAACCACAGTGCTGCAAAGCTGTGCATTCATATTCTTCTCTGCCTGTCTCCCAGCATCACCTGCTCTCACACTCCCCCTCTCTCTCTACCTCCACCCGAATTCACACAATGGGAATCATGCTCTAACACACACAGTCACACACACACACACACACAGAGTGAGAGAGACAAAGATTCATCAAGCTTTATTTATTAAATAAAAGAAATAATAGTAACGCTTTACATTTAGATCCACTTAACTGACATTATGTAACACATTAGTGAATAAACCAATATTAATTACTAAAATAACTAACACTTAATAAATCAAATACTAAATAAGCCAAATATTCAACACCTGAATAAATCAATGTTCATACCATCAGGGTGTAAAATGAATCCCACACTGAACAAAATGAACCAACACCTTAGTTAACATGTTCGTGTTTGATAACTGGTCAAATTGAGAACTGAGGCTGAAAAGCAAGTTCCAGTATTTACACCTGGAGGCCAGAGTTCAGGAAGCTGACAGCACATAGCATCATGCTATCATTTCATTTTTACTAATATATGTGGACTTATTTTTCTTTCTTATTTTGAAGAAACAGTAAATACAGGTGTACTTCGTTAACAATTTAACAAAATCAATCAATACACAGTACTTATGGTTTATTAATGCTGGCGTTCATAGTTTGTTTATGTTAACCAATGCAGTAAATAATGCTAGTTACAGAAACCTTAAAGTAAAGCATTACCAAATAGTTATTTAAGCACTTCATTAAAACTGTATCACATTACATATTCAATCTCTACAACAGAATGCATTAATTAAAATCAAAATAGATACAATCTAAACAATATAACAATAAGAGACAATATAATAGACTATTAATTATTCAGAGCAAGAACAAGCAAATAAAGAACAATTTTGTTAGGTTTATGAATCAATCTCAGGTCAAAAAAGCAAACCAATAAATAAACTATTTAGTATGCCCTGTGGGACTAGTTTATCAGAAAGATTATAAATTTATGTGTTATAACAAAAGTGAAAACATATAAATTGGTAGCAAATTTATGAATTCATGAATTAATAGTGATAGAACATGTGGGTGCAGATGAAGTAAAAGTCTGGCTAACACTATGAAATATACATTATTTTGTTTGCCAAAATTTAATATCAGACCGGCTGTTACGATTACCATGTTGATCTTCACACAACATCAGAGCCTTCAAAAGAAATATTTTCACAAACTCCTACACTGTACGAGAGGAGTTTAACCGCCATATGAGTCGTAGTCACTGTTCCTGTTCGACGAAGGCTCTCTGCTGGGATTTACCGAAAGTCTTTCCAAACCTGGCAACACACAAAAGTCTAATTGTATCAAAGTGCCAGTGTGTGTGAGTGAGCAGAATTTAGGTAAAAGTCAAAATGGAGAAGATGCGAAATCATTAACAATAACTGACCTATATACTCAGGTTACTGTACTTATATTCTGAAGCACTTGTATTTATGATTTTCTTTCACTTAAGACTTGATATTTAGTCATTACGTTCCAAGAAAAAAAAATAGATTGGGTACTTTATAATCTACATATTTCGGGAAAGCTTCTAGCAGTTGAAGAACAGGGGGTTGAATGATTCCTTGATGTACATTTCTATATTTCATGTGTGATTGGTTATCTGTACACCCACAAGCAAGCACAATGGAGGTATACACCGAAAAACAACTATGAAAAGCTCTTGTGGTTCAAGAAATTTGGATAAGAAAAATCTATATTTATTTAACCTGTTTGCATTGACAATTAACTATTAGCTGCAGTCTAGTTTGTATTGTCAGAGTTATCATGCTAGCTAACATTTGAGCTATTTGGGATGCGCCTGTAGCTGTTGTTAGTTATGCTTAGTTAATGTTTGAGGATGTTCCTTGGTTCCTGGTCAGAAGTACATTAATATACAAATTCAGGGGTTTAATTTTGAATTCTGAATTAAAATGCACTTTAATTTAAGTAAAGAACAAGGAGGAACTGTACTATTATTTGAGTAAGGAATTTGTGTACTCTTACCAACTCTGCTAACAACGGCTTACTACCGGATGCAGTTTGCAGAGTCAGTTTGCTCAGGTTTGCAAAATTATGTTGCCTAGTTTAAACAAATGATTCATCTGCTCTTCTGTGTGGCTACCAGTGCTATCAAAAATAATGAAAAGAATCTGGAAAAATTCTTTTGAAGACCTATGGAGAGCAGTAGAAATAAATTGAATCTGTGGTGAACTTGTGGACTCGTCTGAATTGTTTAACGCAATTGCACTGGACTACATAGTTACAAAGTTGATATTTACATTAAAAGTGGCCTATTATTTAATGTGCTTTCATTAATGACATATAAAATGTTCTCTGTTAACCCTTTTTTCGGAAAAGGAAAGTCTGGAAATATCTATTCTGCTGAAATAAATATATATATAAATATATCTGATACTCAAATCATCTATCTGCAAAAAAAAAACATATGCACAGCACTGTACATTTCTCACGTCCTACAATTATTGCACTTTTTCAGTATTTATGTATTCAAGATTCAAGGCCTTCAAGTAAACTGAGAAAAGCGCAATATATACAAAATACACAAGAAAATAAATAAAATAACAACATAAAAATAAAAAGTACTAAAAAAGCAGTCATGCATTCAGCATCTGTGCATTGTCCTGGATATTGGATTGTGATCTTGGATTTACCTGTTTTAATTGACTAACAGTCTCTGCCTCAAGACTAAATAGAGGTTGCCGTCTGTGTGTGTGTGTGTGTATAAACACTTACCAGGATAGGACTGCCTCTTCGTTGTATTGTTATTGGGATTACCAGCCTTCCCTCTATGGTAGGACACTTGAAGAAAAAAACATCAAAGGAGAAAAAATATCAAAGAGTGAAAGATATTGAGTGTTCATTCACCTCTGCAAGAATGTTCACGTGTGGGGGTGGGGGTGTGTGTGTGAGTGAGTGTGTGTGAGACAGTGAGAGAGAGAGATAGAGAGAGAGGGAGAGAGAGAGAGAGAGAGAGAGAGAGATGACTCACCACTCTGGCTCTGTGTTGGGCCGATCCAACGATTCTGCTGCTTCTGTGAAACTACAGTAAATTAAAATAAAGACAAGTTAACCACATGTTGTATATGTTAATGCTGCACTAACATTTCCAAACTTGTATTAAGAAGTAAAAAAGTGATTCACTAATTGAAATATGTACCAGGGCATATGCTATTTTTGTGAGCAATTTGGAATGTCCACTGAATGTACTGTGAAGGTTTAAACAACTTAAAACCAAGTTTCACTATAAATGTCAGTATTTACAGTGAACATGAACGATTTTTACCCTATAAACTCCCAGGAGACATTGACAGGTACATGCATTCCTACTAGATTCAACTGTAGTAACTAAATAGGTTTTGGCTTTAGGATGAATAACTGAATAATAACCTGGGGGTTAGAAATTAAAAATAAAGTTTCCGTGACTCACATCTCTTGCGGACAGCTATGTACGTTGGCTGTGCAAATCGACAGAGAAGGATGGCAAGGATCAGTGTCAGTAACAAGCCTGTTATTACTTTATAGACCACCAGTTCTTTGCTTTCTACATCTGAGAAACATAAATACAGTGGTTACTGTAAATACATTGTACAAAATATGATTCTGTAATTTCATTGCATGTTACACACACACACACACACACACACACATATATATATATATGTATATATATATATATATAAATACATTTTCACACATTCATACACACATTGTATATATATATATATATATATATATATATATATATATACAAAACATGTATGTATATTTTAATATATATACATACACACACACATACACACCTTTGCAGGTAACGTATATTCCAGTGCATGCTTTTTCATCGGAACCAGTTAGGTTTTCATAGATCGTATAACCTTGCCACTCCTGGGGCTTCTGGGGCTTCTGGGACTTGAAGCCAAGGAACTCTCCACATCTCCTCTCCTCACATAACTCATAACCCAAATTGGATTTTATAATATAATCAGTATTGAAACAAAGATACTTCTCAGGTCGTGTATAATTTAAGGAGAAGTATATGAAGCCCTGACACTGGTTGTCCTTCAACCATTTCACCTTTATCCTGCCCACTGCAGGCGGCGGTGCCGCAATATTGGGCTTATTGGTGATTGTGGGTGCACATGTAGGTATGGAACTAGTAACATTATGAGCAGGAGTGGATTCAGTGGTAGTCCCGTTTCCAATAATTGATTCTGTAACAGAAATCATAGAGAATGTGAGGTTATGAAGTAAAGAAAAGTAAAGAAGTAAATTGAGAGGCAAACGCTGAACTGTTTTACATAGTATTTCGTAATAGTTATTAGAGTGGCTTTAGGTTTGAAACTGGATAAAAACAGTTGCTACGAAAATGGTTAAGACTATTTGCTAGTGATCAGAAGCACTGCGAGAGACCCACTGGGTGATACTGCGATTGGGGTGACATTTGTGTCCCACTGTTGTAACTTTTACAAATGTGTATGTAAAGTTAAGGAGAAGATGTACATTACAACAATCTATGAACATGTTTCAGATAAATAACATTAATAGAACTTGTCTAAAGCACTTTTGTCTGCCCCATTTTTGCCTGTCCCAGCCCAATATAACTATAATTTACCTTGAAATATAATCAATAAAATACTTCAAAAATCTTATTATTTTTGCATAAAGGTGTTAATCCATTTGCTTGAAATATCCTTTTCCACGAGTCATCTATTATAGGTTATGAAAAACATATATTTTCACCGTGTTCCACAACAACACATTCACATCCCATAAGTTATACTTGGATATTTCATCATCTGGATTTCCTTAAGATCATGGGAATATGGGACTCCAATTCTTTCCCCCTCTTATTGTGATATTGACTGACAAGGTCACTTTGAAAGTACTGCTGCTACCCAAATTATATATTTGGTATCCAGTTATATACATAAGTAAATTATGAATTTAAAAAAAATTATGTTAAATAATTAGGATGAAGTTAATGTACTCACACCATTAGCATGGATGTGAGTTAAGCACATTTTTTGTATTTGCTAATTCTGTGTTAAAAATCTCATCCCTGTTACGTTCAACCCTGTTACTCATTTAAGAACAAAATGCAGCCATTATCAGCAAAGAAACCTTGAAAAAAAATTAGACGTTGTTGCATGAGATAAGTTAACACGTTTTCCATAAGGTTAAATGCGTGTTTTCTTAAATTATTGAAAAATGAATGCAAAGTTTAAATGCATGTTTTCTTAAATTATTGAAAAACGAAAACAAAAAAATGTTACGAGAGGTAAATGGCATGCCAATTGTGCAATCGTCATCCCTCAACTACTCAGCTCTACACTCTGATTGGAGTCGTAAGTGAATTAAGCTTGCAAAATGAGTAAATGTAAATTCTGTAAAAGATCGTCTTCACAATTCTCACCACGAGTCAAAATTTTTTTATCATCCCTTATTATCATTTTTGGTGAAACTCCAAGAAATGTGTTCAATTTAAATTTTCTAATTCTAGAGTATCAAAGTGAGAAATGGGTATACACGAAATATGAAATATTTGCGACATTTTATTTTATCGGAAAACTATCTACATCTTACTGGAAAAGGCCGATCTAGATCACACTATCTAGGCGCTTGTAGAACACGACATATATTTGTCTTACACTTGACATTAACACTTTTAACTGTAAAACAAATCTAGGCTTATAGCAATTTACAGTCTTACAGTAACTGCTTCACTAAACAAGTGCACTTGTCTTTAATAAAGCACTCCCCATTAGAATATGTGAGTGGACGATGAATAAGTCCTTAAATACAAATATTAAAGTATTTGATGGAATAATTCTTTATTTTTTTTACCTTATTTATTTACCAGTAGTGGATAAACTGTAATAAAACATTAAAAAAAAAAAAAACCTTTTGACTGGCAGTGTATGTGAAAACTCAAATATGAACGCTGTCATAGCGCATCACTACTCAAATGTGTAAATCTATTGAAATGATTAGAATTCATTTTTACAAATCAGTCCCCACTATGCCACTGACTGAAAGTGATAATATTTTAATGCCAAAAACACAACTTTCTAAATTATATTTGCTGTTGTTGCCTTGTCATGACAAGCTTTTATAATGCTAGGTCATGACATACGACAAAATCAACATCTGCGGCTTTGCTCACATGCTCACATGCACTTTTGCTGTTTTTGTAGATAGCATTTGAAGACATGCTTCATTTTGTAGTCCTTTTTTTTTTCAAAGTGTGGCTTGAACACATTTGCACTGTGCAAGCTGAGGCTTTGCAGGATTTTTGATGGTGTGCTCAAAATCTAGACTGAGCTGCTAATATTATTCACATTAAAAACACTATGTAGGCTAATACCTAGGATGATTCCTAATCGTTTTTTAAGCAGGTATAGCATCAGTCATGACAAAGCAAACACTAAACTGAATTAATTTGAATTAATTTAAATATATTGTTTTATGGGACTTTAAACAGTACATTGTAAAATTAGTATCTTTGTAGAGTTTATGGGGCATACTGATGTATTTATAGTTCAGACGCAACACAGACACAATTTTAATCGTTGATAGAAAACATCAATCTAAAACTCAACGATAAGAATTTATGGAGTACGTTATGGTAAGATAAAGAATCCAGTAAATGGATCAGAAATTACTACATTAAAAAATGACTATATTAAAACCTTACTGTATTAAGGTAAATAAATAAAAACTTTTTGTTTTGCTTTTATTTGCAAAAAACTTTAAATGCAATAAATTCTGACAAATCATTTACATTCTGAAAACAAATAATTTATGTCTAGTAATGTTTATGCAGACTATCTGTGGGCAAGTGAATCATCTTCTGAAAAATGTACTTGTGAAATATATTATACAATCACTAACAGACCATCTAAGACCACAAGATTAAACCTATCACTTCTGCAAATCAGCTATTTAGCCAGGGACCCTGTTAACTATAAAGTAAATTCCATGGACCCTGAACTGTACAGTACAGGGTACAGATTTAGTTTACGAACAACATACATCTATTCAAATATTAGACACATAATTATATTCTGGCTATATACTGAAGCTGTAGATCTCTCATAAATATAATAGCGATGATAATGGTGGGTTGTTACATTTTCACCACTGTAAAACAAAACCAACAAAAACAGACCCCAGGCTATGATTCCCAGACCCCTGGATGTCCCCAGACACACCACTGGTATCGATAACAATATGTTGAGGGAGTGGTGGAAACTAAAATAGTTATCATTCCAACACTTTTTAAGCACTTTCAAGATTCAAGATTTTATTTGTCACATACGCAGTTATATACAGTATATAACTCACAGTGAAATGAAGGCCTGGCCTTTCACTCGGCCTTGTAATTTGTACACTGACAGAATAAAAAAAAAACAATTTGCAGAATGTGTTTGAAATTTTTCTACGGTTAAAGTACCGCAACTGCACAATGTCGGTGCATTCAATAGTAAGAAATGAAACAGAAAGTTAAAATGCATACTTTTTGGCATGAAGGAAATAGGAATCGGAGGTATTGTGGCTGTTTTCACTACAATTTTAACTGCGTTTATACAAATGCAACAAGCAAGAGGGTAGACGTGGACCTTGCATAAAGTGAAGTAGTGATTGTGATTGTAA
The DNA here is from genome assembly GCF_027358585.1 of Pangasianodon hypophthalmus. Classification (NCBI taxonomy): domain Eukaryota; kingdom Metazoa; phylum Chordata; class Actinopteri; order Siluriformes; family Pangasiidae; genus Pangasianodon; species Pangasianodon hypophthalmus. The sequence continues at coordinate 8,792,312 of NC_069712.1, forward strand.
CCAGCCAAAGACATTATTGAATCAGTCGGCACTATTCTTGTAGTTTTTCCCATTACTTGATTATTACTTTACACATGATCATGTGATACATGACTGATGTTTGCACAGCTATAAACATAAGTATGGTTTTAGAATATATATAATCGGAATACTATAAGGTAGGGATCTATCCATCCATCCAGGCCTAATTAGAGTATTAATATGATCAGAATGATGTGTACCAGAAGATGAAACAGTTGACTACACTGGTGTCATGACATATGACAAAATCAATTTCAAAAGCAATCAATTTGCCGCTTTGCTCACATGTACTCTTGCTGTTTTCGTAGATTGCACTTGAAGACATGCTTCATTTTATAGTTCTTTTCTGTTTTTTTTTTCAAAGTGTGGTTTGAACACAGTTGCACTTTGCAAACTCAGGCTTTGCAGGATTTTTGAGGATGCGGTCAAAATCTAGATTGAGCTGCGTTAATATAATGATTAGCCAGTGGCGATTTGAAATGACGAACATGTATTAACTCATAAAATCTAAAACCATATTTAGATTGGATGATTCCTAAACTGTTTTTTAAGCAGATACAGGAATTAGTTGTGATTATAAAGGAAGCACTAAACTGAATTAATTTCCTGCATTAAATATACAGTATTGTTTTATGGGACTTGAAACAGTGCCTTAAAGAATTAGTATCTTGTGAGTTTATGGGGCATATTGATGCATCTTTTGGTCTTTAAGACAACATGTATAGTTCAGACGCAATAGGCGCAACATAGGCAAAACTGCTGATAGAAAACATCAGTTTACAACCCAATAATAAGAAATTATTATAATCGGCATACTATAAGGTAGGGCTCTATCCATCTAAAGGCCTAATTAGAGCATTAATATTATCAGAATATTGTGTAGCACTCTAAAAAAGATGCTACCAGAAGCTGAAACAGATGGCTACACTGGTGTCTGTCTGAGAAACTCTCAAACTTGCTAGCATGTCTAAAGTTAAATGCAGTTCTGCACAACACACACCCATTTCACCAATTAACTTCTGACATATAAAGTCACGCAACTTAGCAAAATCTGTTTTTGTGGCCCCCGTGGATTCACTCAGGTGCCCTTGATCTAGAGCAGAATCCACCATGGAATACATGTGATATGACAGATCATTCCCAATAAACGCTGTGGTGACATCGTGTTGAAACATAGGTCATGGCCCAAATTTTATAAATATAAAGAATGAAAGTAGTACTCACCGCCAGCGAGAACAGCCGGCATGAGCACCAGCAGCAATAGGTGGTCCATCAGTAACTGTCAGAAAATATGGAGACACCGTTAGAACTGAATTTACTTCTTTCACAGTTAGTCCAAAAATATTGTTTAAAATCGTATTTAAAAAGTGAATCTACAGCTATGTTTCCTGCCCATTTAAAAGCTGAATGCTGAGGGGTTATGAATAATATGAAGGGTGAAGAAAAATAGTATGAATAGTGAAGAAAATGCTGAGTTAAAAGAACATGAGTTAGTGAAAAACTAACACATTTCAATTTCCAAAACATCAGGCCTTTTAAATCAGCTTTGTCTTTGAAGAACAAATGAGCTCTTCATACCTGAAGATACAATCTTCCTCAACCACAGCAAATCATCACTCAATTTTATTGAGTTTGTAACCTCTAATAGGCCTGTATTGTGCATTTCGCCTTTAATCTTAAAAAGCAGATTGACTGCTGCAGATTTGTGTAAGGCCTACGCCTTGACTAAGTAGAACAGCTGTACTTTTTGTGACTGAAGGTTTAATGCTGATTTTAATCATGCAATGAAACATTTACATTTCTGGGCTCTTCAGCGAATTGAGCACAGATGATCACAGAATAAATATTACAGTTTGGCTATCTGGAGGAAAACAAAACATAATCTGGGACTACATAGCCTTTTCCTTGATGAACCACCATCTTAAACCAGGATTTTTAGATTAAAGTGCATCCCGTGTCAAGAGATACCCAAAAAGTTCTTACCTTAGCTGAAAAACACACAAAGCAATGTATAGAGCAAGCAACACATCCAAATGAAGCGAAAGGAAACAGGCAGAGGTGTTAAAACTATCCTTTTTTCATTTCTCCTCCCCCATCATCTCTGTCTAACTCAGTCTCTCCATACAGTGCATCTCCACATCTTGAATGTTGCTCTCTGCACACTGCTCCGCTTCCTCACTTCAAAGGAAGACTAAGAAAAAAAAAATCTTAAACTTGAGCAAAAAAGCCACGTAGACTGTAATAAGTGGGTGTTAGCACAGTGAGTGGCATAATAAACGAGGGCGAGAAATAGTGATGTAGTGTCGTGAGTAATTTTATCTGTGTTAATTTTTATACAAACTGTTCCTCTGCTTTTTGTGGAACCAACGCACTAAGCACTGCAGCATAAAAACAAGATGACAGAGTGATTATTTCTTTACCTTACTTCCTGTTTAGATGGCTGTAATGTTGAGGTTTTTAATGGGATGCACATGCTGGGTGTCTGAGCATTTTGTAGAGGACTAACCTTAATTCTAATGATTGTAATAAATCTGAATTCTAATAAACTCAAATAATTCGGCAAAGAAATCAAATTATCTAAAGGAACACGGATGGAACACCCTAGAACACATCTTTATGTAAGTTCATCAGGAATTTTATAATCTGACCCATTTTTGTGACCACAGAGTATAGTTTCTTTCTTTTTTAAGATGATGTAAGATGATGATTCACATACGTATTATAAATTTTAAATAAGAAAGCCCAAGAGGGAGGGCTAATTTTAATGACAAATAACAATTCAAGGTAAAACACAGAATGCAAATGATGCAAGAGCCTAATACCTAGTCGCTCATCATTTTTCTTTCATCTTACTATTGCTCATTTCTTCTTTTTTTGTTTACACCCTTTCCCTATCGCCTCTTTACCCTCCTTCACTCTCTCAGTCTTTGTCAAGCTTCGCTCTGTTGGTTTACCATGCCGTAGTGGTGTTGAAAGGCCCGTAAATTCTGGTTTGCCAAACAAAAAATCCCCGAAACACCTCCTCAAATCTCGATTATGATTCAGTTTTAACTGTATTTCAATACATTTGGAAAGTGAGTCAAACTGCCTGTTTTGCTTTACCTAATTAAATTCATAAAAAAGACTCTTAACTTAATGCCTCTAAAGCCTAAACACTGAGAATGTACAAACTCTATTTAAGATTCATTATATTAAGTGTTAAAAGTTTGTTTTCTGAATTCTAAAAATTTGATTTAAATAACAAGGGCAAAACAGGTAATCTAACTCCCTTTCCAGGAAATTAGAGGCTCAAGCATGATAATAATGCAGACGACGGCTTTCATAGATCAACTTCAGTGTTTAATATTCACACCAAAGGAAATAAAAATAAAAATAATACACTTAACAGGCTACAGTCATCACCATCAATCCCACAGAATGCCTTTCCTCTAATGCTGCACATCACAGTGTGCGACTAAATAAACACCCCATTTCCCCTCCTTTATTTTATGCCAGCTTTCTCCCTCGTTTCAGGTCCTGAGGACGGGCCATAGATGACAGGGTTTTGCTCCGAACCTGAGTCTTAATTACTGAGTTCATGAATTCATTAAAGCCACCTGAGGCTTTATTGGGGATGCCTCTAGTTTTTTTTTTTTTTTTTTTTGATTGCTTGTAAGTTAAAAATAATGTCTGATAAAATAAAATTCAACAGTTTACCCCGAGCATCTTTTCTAAAGCTGACGGTTCGCAGGCTCGCCCCCAGGCCCTTTTACCGTAGGGACGGAAGCTGTTATTGTGGAGTGCAAATGTGATTCAAAACGGTCATTCTACCAGTCAACATATAGAAGATACACACTCCAAAAGGCGGGGGTGCTGCAGGTAACTACATACAACCTCCACAGATACATACAGCCTTCATTTATATCCATGTCAGGTAAACCAGAGCTTTGCCGGTTATTAATAACATTTATAATTGAATTCATTAAGCCCTTATTACCATTACCATTGTAACAGACAAATAATACTTATTACCATTGTAACAGACAAATATGGGCTTACAAGATTAATCTGTCTGCGCAATCTTCATTTGAGAACATTTTCAGTGTCAAGATGGTTACAGAATGCTGTATGTAAACTCCAAAGGATGTTATGCAGCTCAAACTCCCTCGCGTGCTCACTGTGCTGTGTTATGGTTCCCTTTGCCTCAAACGCCACCCCATATACTGTGCTATAGCAGATAAAGATATGTTTATATTATATTCCCCTTGTTTTGTTTTTTTTTTATTTACCATTATTATTCATATCTGTTTATACAAATCACACAGTCTTCACTAGAGTATTTAAACAGTCCCTTCATGTAATTCTCATTGTTCTCAGTCAACAAGCTGTACATGGAGCAAGGGAAGTGTGAACAAAACAAAAATGAAAAAAAAGAAAAAGGTTAAGAAAGAGAGAAGGAGAGGAGAGGAAAAAAAAAGTCAGTTCAGCAGACAAGGAGATGAATGAGGGGAGTGAAGGAGCAGGTGCAACGTTGCATTAAATACAGAACTGACTACTCTCGTAACAAGGTACAGACAATATGATTCAGGGGTCAAATATTTCCACCCAAATAAAATGCCTGGAAATGTGGTGTTAAACATGTAGACAGTTTGTAAAGTAGTTTGTGTCTTCAGTGAATGGTAGTGCTGTTATTTTCTGGACAGAGGGGAAAAAAAAAAAAAGCGGCTACATAAACCAGAAAGTAGCCAGGTAATAAATGATTCTTATGATTAAGTAGTGTAACGTTTCTCATTACTAGTTAAATAAAAAGTTATGATTCTGAATTATGGACCATATCCATATGAGGCCAAACAGCAACACAATTCCACTGAATTGAAACATAATGGCAAATTCAATAAACACAATCAACAATTTGAAATCTCCGATCTGGAAACATGCTAGAACAGCCAGGAACTGAAGCAAGTCCAAAGGTGACTGACGGCCATTTTGGTCTCTGACGGATTTTTGGAGCAAGTCTTTCACTGAGGTGTCAGAGGGGGGGGAGAAAAACATGTGGTAACCGAATTTCAAACATTTTGTGCAAGCCTCAAACAGGAAGAGAAAATTTGGGGGTATGCAAACCACAAATCTCAGTGTCATTTGGAGGCAAAAGAGGAGGGAGGAAAGAGACAGAGCAGAGGTGAGGGAATAAGAGACACTGAGAGAGAGAAAGAGAGAGAGAGGGGAACACTGTGGTTCAGGAGTACGGCTGTGGTACACCAAACCCTGGCCTATAAAGCGGCCTACCTGTAGGTGACTGAGAAGGGGGCATATGGGAGCCTATGGGGTAACTATAACCTCCATAAGGGTATGGGCTGGGGTAGGGTGCATTACTAGGGCCAAACTGCCCAAACGGAGGACCTTGGGGAGCTGGAAATGCAGGTTGGGTGGGGTACGGGCATGTGGATGGGGCAAAGGCAGGCCGGGCAGCGGGGTAGCCTGAGGATGGAGTAAAAGCTGCGGCCTGGTTTGAGTAGGGCTGAAAAGCACCAGAGGGGTTGGAGGGGGCAGCTGTAGAGGCCGAACAGGGCTGGCTAGGAGGAGAAACGGGGTATGGAGTGTATGGTAGGGCACAGTTGGGCGGGTTGGCGCTCACGCTGGGTTTCTGCTGTGGCTGTTGCTGGGGTTGCTGCTGTTGCCACGGTGACACGGAGCCGGCCTCCGGATTGGAGCACGGCTCTGGTGTCACGCCAGACTCTCCGGCTCCTTGGTTCTTCTGGCGCAGAATCTCTTGCAGCTTCTCAACGCACACACGTCTTCTGTGAGCAAGGCAGCGGAGAGAGTGGAAGCGCTCAAGGAAGGAGTCTAGTGATAAGGAACCCTCTAGAAACTCATCAGCTAGAACCTGTGAGAGAGCAAGACTAAGACTGAGACAACAATTGGTGTGTGAAAGCAACTGAACTGATGAAAGATAATGAGAATTCTGACAGCTAAACATGGAATTAAGTGGCAATTGTTTATATACAGGTAAAGATAGTTTAATATAAGTTACACATCTTTGAATAGCCACTTACCTCTGACTCTGCCTCTGTGTTGGCGCCCTCTGCCTGTAGACGAGATGATAACCCCTCAGGAGACACCTGGCCCATAATCTCATCTAGAGAAAGAAGAGGAAAGGGGGGTGTTGGATAGAGAGAGTAGAGAGGGAGTGAATGAACCCATACTTTAACAGAGAACTGAGAATATTTTAATTGCAACTGCAATTCACTTTGCAGATAGCAAACTCCTTCTTTAAGCCTCCTCAAAAGGGGCTTTTTTATTGCTATGTGATGTATATCAGCTAGATCACAGTGACACAAATCCAATACAGCAAATAGAGCAGCAGTTCTCAATCCCAGTCCCAAGGACCCTATAAACAGAAGATTCTTGTGTTTACCTTGCACCATCACATACTAACACCCAGCAGACAAATATTGAGCCATTTATTAACAGATTCATGTTGAGCCCAAAAATGCCAGCACAGTCCCATCATATAACGCACAGCAACAGCAACAACAAAGATTATTCTTTGACTTTATCTCACACTGAAGAAAAAAGCAGTTTAACAAAAATAAATTACATCAATATTTACATACCTATTTATGAAAAAAATCAAAACAAGTATATATACACAAGTACATATTTAGGATAAATTGGGCAAAAAAAATTAACAGATAATAATGAACTATAATCTATAATCGTGGTGAGCAGCAAAAGAGATGGTAGGTTTAGTGTCAGAATTATGAATCCTTGGAACCAACCTACCTTGTGTCAACAGTTCACACTGGTGGTGAAACACTAATAATGTGGGAATTTTTTGTTTCTTGACACACACTGAGCCCCATAATACCAATCAAGCATCTTTTGAATGCCAGAGTCTATTTGAGTGTTATTGCTGACCACGTGCACCCCTTTATGTCTACAATTTACCCATCTTATAATGGCTACTTCCAGCATGATAATGTGCACATGACGTCACAAATATGCTTACACTATATTTGCACTATTGTCACTAGGTTCACTTTAAACAGAACTGTGTACTGGTCGGCGCTGCACTGGGACTTACTATGCTCACTGTCTGTCCCAGTAGTCACTGTACTGTCTTGTACTGTTTTGTACTGTCTTGTACTGTTTTGTGCTGTTTGCACTTGTGCACTTTATTGTATAATTTATGTAGTCCCTTGTAGTTCTGTGTTGTTCTGTGTTTGTCTTATGTAGCACCTTGGTCCTGGAAAAACGTTGTTTCGTTTCACTATGTACTTGTATATGGCTGAAATGACAATAAACTCCACTTGACTTGACTTGACTTGAAAAGGCAACTTGTCTCAAACTAGTTCCATGAATGTGTCAATGAGTTCAACGTACTTCAACAGTCTCCCCAGGCACTAATCCAAAACCTTTTGGCTGTGGTAGTATGGGAGATTCGCCTCATGAATGTGTAGCTGACAAATTGGCAGCAAACACGTCAACATGGACAGGGAAGGGGGAGGCAGTATTAGTATGGTGTTCCTAATTAAGTGGCTGGTGAGTGTATAATAGTCTATTCACACTGACCACCATAAGCATATTACCATTCACAGTACAAATCAACCTTTATATGCAAAACTAATAAGTATCTGTTGAAAATAAAACACGCATTCTTTGGTATGCAGTACTGCTGAGTACATGATGTTTAATACTCACAATCCACTCTGACGTGGGGAAAAAAAAAAAGAAGAAAGTCATATGAGCATACAAGGAGCATGTGTTCTCAATTAAGTCACTAAAAGAATGGAAAAAATGAGAAGAGAAACAAAATAAAGTCTGTCCACATTCTCCGTGACTCCCTGAGCAAGGTGACGTAAGTGAGAACACAACAGGATAAAAATAAGTCTGTATGACTTAAGAGAACAAACAGGACAGTCTTGCTGAGCAACATATTGCTGGACTGGTGGAAAATGAAAGCTTTACAAACACAGATGACAGGATAAGGAAATCATCCACACTGCAAAATTTCTGTGATTAGTTAGACTCTAGCCAAACTGCAGTTACTGTAGTTTATAAAGCCAATGTAGTATTTGCCCACTTAATAAACAATAACAGTAATTTTTTTCATCTACTGTTAATGATGTACCTATTTTTCAAGACAACTGATATTTTTTCTGTATCATGACAGTGTGGTTAAATTTAGGATCCGAACAGGATTCCCTTGAATTATATTCACAGTACAACGCCTCTAGGAGAAACCTGATAACACTATCACACGCCAACACCACCTAATTTTAGTACAAGTGCTAGCTGTGGAGGTGCACAGTAATTTCTTTTCATCTTACATACAGTGATGAGTTTTAACAATAGAAGCTATTGCTTTTTTCCTGTTGCACACATGACCTTTCATTTTTTAACAGTTCTCCTTTCCTTACTGTTGGCTCATATTAGGTAGTCTGTCTTATACTTACTTTTCCACAAAAAGGATTACCAGTTTTAATTAGTATACAAACTACAGACAATCAAATATATACGCAGACAATCAAACCTACTTGGAGAGTTTGCGATGCGACAAACATTTCTAAGTTCAGTTAAGACTTTCTTTTTCTACTTTTCCTTCAGGTCCTCAACTATTACCATATAGAGACAAGGTAATTGTTTTCTTTCCTCAAAGTTAATTTATCTCATGGTGCCGTTTAAAAACGTACAATCTCATTTATTCATCTTAAGTAACCTCTTTATAAGGTTAGAAGTGGATACGGAGCCTATGCTGAGAACACTGAGGGTTAGGCAGGAATACACCCTGGATAGGATGTCGGTCCATCACAGAGCAATATGCACACATACATATATACCTAGGGGCAACTTAGAGTAGTCAATCCATGTTTTTGGGAGGTGAGCAGAATCTGGAGAGCCTGGAGGAAACCCATGTGCACACAGAGAGAGCATGTGAAACTCCACACTGTGAGTTACCTGAGCTCACGATCAACCGGGGATCCTGGACATGTGAGACAGTATCACTAACATAAATATGTTTATGTACTAGTCTGTGTCTGTGCATAGTTTTGAAAATATTAAATCCTTGACATTGCTGGTAATCTGTAATGTTTAGAAACTTTTTCGTCTTTTCTCTTGCATCCCTTAAACTAACATGACTTCGGCCAACCTTGCTATCAGTGAACATTTCTCTTATTTGTCCCAGTTCATTACTTCTTTTTCCCTAATCTCTCATCTACACTTTACATTTCAGTATATCCAGTGTTTACCTCTGAGAGCACAGTGCTGTTTGTATCTCTCCCTCACTTCCTCCAGTTCATTATATTTCGCCACCAGCCGTTCTCTATCTCTCTCCAGTCGTGGTTTCATGTCGAGGTTCTGTTCAGCCAGGCTGCGGTTGGAAGCCAGAGCCATTTCCCTTTCCAGTTGAATGTTCTGGATCTATGAAGAGAGAAAGAGTCAAAAGTGACTGTTCATTCCTTGGACAGGGAGCATATTTCCCAGTGATATAAAGTTCCCACATACAGAAAGTTGAATTTATTTAAAAAAAAAATAATTTTCTGTTAGTTCATTTCAACTTAATAAACACAAATTACATTATCTTAATGCTTTATGTAAGGACGCCTTAGTCTAATGATATGTTATGGCATGCAGTGTTTGTATTGTGTTTCATTTGTGTGTCCTGTGAAAGTGACACCTGACTGGTGTCATGGTCTAACTGGATGTGCCCAAGCTCGTCCACATCGGAGACAGCAATTCCACTCAATGGTGGGGCTTCGGACGAACCAACCTTTAGAAACCTTCAATTCTGAGGGAGTGTAAGCAATCGACATATGCTGGCAAGCTACTGAAAACTAGTTACCATTCTGATATCTGGCATGGCAAGGATGTATGAAGATGCGTCATTTCTTTTTGGTCTGCTTTTTCACTTGGTTTTGGGAAAGAGTATTCTATTTTTGTTTCTTTTTCTTTTATTATTGTCTTATTTACCTGCTAGCCCACCCTGAAGCTTTTCTCCTGTGCTGAAGCTATGTGTTTGTGTTAGATAAATTAGAAGCAAAACATATTTACAACAAATTTCTCTCACTCAGCATTTTCCTTGTTTTCTTGGACTATGATCTCACTCAGAAACTGCAGGTGCATTGTAGGTATCCTAGTGGCTGCAACAGTATTAAAATAAATTTTAAATAAAAAAAAGATAAGTTCTTCACACTCTAAGTGTTATTGTTATACCTATTTTCGGTACCAGCATGAAGCTCTGGTAACCCTCTTGTACATTTTTAAGAAAGTGAACTAAAGCATCTTGGTGATGGTTATCTGTGGGTAAACAACCTTCACTGTCATTATCAGAAATGAACTTGACCAATGATTTTTGATGGAAATGTACACTAACAAAGGTGAATGCACTGCCAGTAGACAACTCTTGATTGGAATCTCCTAATCATCGACTGAATATAGAATTTTTGCGATTGACCTGTAACCTTACTACACTGAAATTCATATGTGCTCCTGACAAACGATTGCACAGGCCCTGGAAAATCGCTGTCCTCATTCAAAGCATTCCCATCAAATCAACAAACAAACCAGGGACTAAAAAAGTGCAGACACACCACCATAATGCAAATGCAAAAATACTTACACATTAGGGAAAATTATGAAAGCTGAAACCTATTGAATCTCACCTCATCTGACTCCAGTGCCATTGACTCCACCCGCTCCGAGTTATCCAGCAAATCCTGGAGCTCGGATTGTCTGAGATCCTGAAGCTTCTCCATTGATTTGCCAGTACAGCTGTCAATCAAAATTGCAGACAAGAAGACATTCATATAACTACTTATGCAGTGTTTCAGTCTTGTCAAGGCCATTTCTGTTTTTAGGAATAGTAACAATCTTGTTGGCTTCATAAACCAGTTAAAACACTATACTATCCTGAATCTAAATGATTACAAACCAGTGTTGTTTTGCACTTACCCAGGTGCAACTTTTCCACCTGCCAACCAACTGAATAATAAATACAGAGCAAACACAGACACTTGTTTCCTTGATATTACAAATACTGCTCATTATAATAACAGATATAAAAACAATATAATTCCTGAAGTAGATCTCTCCAATCTTTGATTAATTGGATGGACAGACTTGACATTTTGAAAGACTGCACCTGCATTCATTCAATATTATGGCACACATGGACAATAACCCTTTATATTGTACTAGTCCTTTTGTTTGTGCTCTTGCTTATATTAATGACTGTCTTTCAATATATTTCATGCTTCTGTCAGTTCTTTGTACAAGGGCATGGACAATCCTCTGATATACTGAACCAGTACTTTTGTATTTTGGAAAAAAAAAATTCCTGAATTATTTACAGACCTATTTATTTACTGCATATTCTACATAGGCTGCTACTATTCTTTTTTTGTATTCTTGTCATAATGACACCACTACTGTCCTACTTATATTTATTTGTCTTCCTTGTCACATATCACTGCTATCATGCCGCTGGAGCACTTTATTTCCCCCATCAGGGATTAATAAAGTTGAAGCTGCTTGTTGTTGTTATTGTTGTTGTTGTTATGTTGTCTTAATTCTAATTTAACCCCTGGCTAACAGGCACCGATAAATTGTGTATAAGCACAACAATACATGTATCTAACGTTGTCTGAATAGAGATCACGTATTTTATTAATTTGTGAAAAATACAAATACTTACAAGGTGCTAGCAAATCAAATTCCTCGGGTTAGAGAGCACATCGACAAACATCCGACTTGAATCGGAAGCCAGTGACGTAAAATGAACACGGAAGCGCTGCCCTTGGTTGTAAATAAAACTAATAAACATACGTCTCTGTAAATGTTTCACGCGGATTTAACCTTCAAATCACCCAAGAATCTGCAATGAAGCCGGTTATATCCGCTAATGTTTGTCGCTGTCTGCACGGCACTTTGCTCTATTTATCGAAAAGAGCCTTTTCAATCAGCTAAACAGCTAGCAGCCAAGAGCAAATATAGAAGGAAAAAACGTCGAATGAAAGACGACCACAAAAAGTACACGAAATCTCGTTTCTGGTAAAACGACGGAAACGTCGAAACAACGACAGCATCCAGGAAATGCTGCATTTAATAGGAAATATTCACTCTCTTAAGCGAAAGTTTCACTTCTTGCTGACAGATACCGCCGCCATATTTTGGTATAATCCACTCTCAATTCTGTCAAGGGGGGTTGGTGGAAATGCTACACGACACAAGTTGGATTTAAAACAAACAAAAAAAAACACTGTTTAAAGGAATATCGTCATTTAATTACAATATTTACTAGTTTAACATATAATATGATACATTTCGCAAGAGGTAATGGTAACATGTTGAATTTGTAACTAACTGCTGTTCGCTAGTGGTATCGTCCGTTGTTCAGCTGACTCATGGGAAACCCCAAAGTGACAGGAATGTTCCATTCTTTCCCTGGCAGCGGGGAGGCGCAGCACAGTGGCTTACTTCCATTACAACTGTTTTTGTATACGTTATGTTTACTCTTCAATAAACTCTTTATACTGCTGCTCATGATGAGATCACAGGAAAAGTAGACTGAGTATAATCGTTAAAAAACAAAACAAAACAAACAAACAAACAACAACAACAACAAAAAAAAACAGTAGATGTAACAAAAAGATTAAGTAAATACCACTATCAGTCTTTGCCAGCTGCTTGCTGATATTCTTACAATTTTTTTGTTAGACCTTTTTTTAAAAAGTTACATTTATTTCTGCAAATTAGGCCTTGTCTCATTAAACATGTCAATTTGCATGCTTTACATAAAGCCAAAAATCTACTGTTTGGATGATGTTAGAATTAAAATGTTAATTTCCCTGTAAAGATAAAGACCTTTACAGTAAATTTTGTAGAAATATTTCTTTATTGTTTAACCAAGAAAACACCATAGGTTGTTATATAAAAAAATACATTTTTTTGCATTTTCAGTAGGAAATCTAACATAAATCCAAAAATGATCACTAATCAAAAATAATCAATAATATGACATTAAAGCGCATGTAAAATTTCATGAATGCAGGTCATCTAGACACTGATATTGTTGGCTCTGAATATGGTAAAAACTCATTCTGAGGAAAATGGTTATAAAAACAGAGTGATTTCATGTTTCCACACAAGTGAGTGTGGTTTAAAAGGCTTTTTTTTTTTTTTAAATTGACATGTATTGTCATATACATTGACATACACTCACTGGCCACTTTAATAGGAACACCTGCATGAAGTTATCCAATCAGATAATCATGTGGCAGCAGCGGAATGCTATAAAATCATGCACATACAGGCCAAGAGCTTCAGTTAGTGTTTACATCAAACATCAGAATGGGGGCAAATAATGTAATCTCAGTGATTTTGACAGTGGCATGGTTGTTAGTGCCAGATGGCTGGTATTTCAGATACTGCTGATTTCCTGAGACTGTCACATAGAACAGTTTCTAGAATGTACACAGAATGGCGCAAAAACAAAAAAATACCTTGCTGATGAAAGAGGCCAATGCGGAATGGCCAGACTGGTTTGAGCTTACAGCAAGCCTACAATTTCTCAGAACACACAACTCGCCAAACCTTGGCAAAAAGCCAGTAAGCCTGAATAGCATGCATTAAGTCTGGCCATTTTCCTCTGACTTCACTCATCAACAAGGCGTTTCCACCCACTGAACTGCCGCTCAGTGGAGATTTTTTGTTTTTCGCACCATTGTGTGTAAACTCTAGAGACTGTTCCAATGGTCAAAGTCATTAAGATAACATTTTTCCCCATTCCACTGTTTGACGTTATCATTTACCATTTTACAATGTGCATCTACTAGCTTATCCTTATTATTCTTCTGTTGTTCTGCCTTCTGTTGTTCTGCCTTACACTTACAGCATTATACTGAATGCATTTTATGTAGGTACTGTGCATAGCTTCTGTACTGTCTCATATATTATATTATATTATATTATAGTATAGTATAGTATAGTATAGTATAGTATATGACAGTATAAAATCTATTTGACATGACCTCCAAATTCCTAAAACAGGCTCTGTGTCATTTTAAGTACTCGTAAAACCTGAATACAATATAAATATTTACAGTACCAATACAAAATATCTTAACTACCTTGCTTAGAAACATGAGTACCGAAAAGCATCTTGAAAATACATCTTCATGCTATATTAGGTTATTATATCTAGTGGTATGATTTATCAAATAAATATCCCAACAACTAAAATATCAAGTGTCAAAGTTATATAATCACAATGAAGCCTATGTGTAAAGTATGTCTAAAAAGTGGCATCTTTCATATGTAGTGTCCACTTAACACAAAATGCAGAACTTTTTTTACATACACTACAGTTTGCAGCACCATGCTTACTTTTCAAAACTTCATTTTTATTAAAAAGAAGTATGAAATTAAAAAGTATATAAACAAACATTACAATTTATGAGTTATACATCACATTTTACAATTTCTCAGTTATGCAAGTATATATGTTATTATACTGGTGTATTATAGGCTTGTTTTTTTTCAGTTTGTTTTCAAACCTTTCATAGCTGAAAATAAAAGGAGGCCTTGAAGAGTGAGTGCTCCCATGTCATAAACCAAAAGCAGTGCTGAGATTGATTTGAAATATTCCTGTAAGGAAACAAAAAAGGTCAAAGCTGTTGCAGATTTTAGAAACATTACGGCATTATCTGCTTAATGTTGTAAATGAATTAAGGGCAAATTCAAATAAGAACAGTCACTGGAGGCCTACAGCCGTCGAAACTCACAATGACTTCTTGTTTTGGACAAATAAATTCTGTAAACTCTTCAGATTCGCAGGTTTTAACAGATTTTATGTCATTGACTGCGTAGCCATAAACAACAATGGCACTCAATCCCACCAACAGCCCAAAGACACTGGCATACAGACAGCTTTTCAGCTAGAAAAAAAGAGAAAACACACAAAGAATTACAGTAATTGTGTATTATTGTAGCCAGTAGTACGCTATAATATTGTTATTTTTCTCCTTTTAATCTGCAGTTAACTACACCTAGAGTTAAAGTTAGAAATTTTGGCAGAGGTTACCTGAAGCTAGCTGCTTTGGCTGCATTCTGAACATAATCTAACTATTATATATTTCACAAACACATAATTTTGATTTTAAAAATAACACTTTAGATTATAAAAAAAAAACTTGCCAGTTTCCTGCTTGGAGTTCTTTCACATGCCATTGCAAACGATCCTCCACCCACAAACTGCACAGAGATGACATTACAGAATCATTATAGAAAGTTTATACATGTAATTGACTTGTGCTCTGTTATTTTTGTTTAATGTTTAAGGTAGATTGACAATTTTAAGATAAATTTTATGGTAAGCAAACAAGACATGAATTCCTTTGAGTGGTTAATTTGCAGGCATTAAATATGTGACTATTTTGCAAGTAGTGAAAAATAATAGACTATAAAAAAAAAACTTACTACAGCGCCGACAAAAACCGGGCACAAATGTAGTACTTTTATGTTGATGCTCATGTAGTAAGCTGGAAGTCCCAGAAGCACTTGGAACAGTCCAAGTAATATTGTCATAACCTATAAGATAAAGAGTACCATATTTCAATGGACTAATTTAACACTGAACTACAGCTAAATACCAATAAATTAATAGTAATAATAGAGTAAGTGCAGGAAAGTAACAGCAGCATCCATGGGGCCTTGGTGTCAGTTCGGACTACTTTTAATGTAACTTCACTGGTACATACAGCAATAAGCAAAAAGAAAAACTAGCAATAGATTTTATGGGGTGTCTGCAGTTTTGCGAAACAGAATAAATGATAAAAGCTTATCTAACAGATCCACATCTCATCCTCATGTTTTTTTTTTTTTTTTTTTGGCTATATAAGCCAATCACTCACCGCTACAACCTCAGGATCGTAAACCCTGAACAGACGATGCAGTTTGCATGGAGGTACAATCTGTGACTCTGCCATCTTAAAAGAAAAGGAATATGAACATCAATATATAGAAACACCTCTTACTTTAACAATCTTTTTTTTTACTAATCTTTTTACTAATTTATGTAAAATTTGATATTTTATTACAATTTCATATCATCTTATCCAAAGCAACATCTAAATAATGCAGAATGCAATCCAAAGCTTTTATCGGTCCTGTAAGCAAATTCACAAATAGACTTTGATTCCTTTCTTGTTGCTAAATAACACTGGAGCAAAGGTCTGCTCAAATGTTTATTCACAGAGCTGTAAATAGGTCAAAAATAAATGTTAGAAATTAGGCAATCTGGTGGTGTTTGGTGAAAATGACCTCCAGTCAGTATCTGTTGTGACACTAATTGTGCCTCTACAATGATTTATTGAATAATATTCCCAATAATCAGTTATGGTGCTCATGGGGTTTTGAAAGGGGGATCTCAATATAAATTCCACATTGTAAATGATTAGGCTCAATGTATGTAAAGTAGTAAATCAAATTTCTTTTTCCTGTTTTTCCATTTCATATTGGATTCATGATTCATTTAATTGGCTTGTGAAACAGCACAGAAATATACAATTTAATGGGAAATAACACTGTATACCTACCAGCAAATTATGTAAGAAAGAAAGAAAGGAAGGAAGAAAGAAAGAAAGAAAGAAAGAAAGAAAGAAAGAAAGAAAGAAAGAGAAAATGTGAATTTATTTATGTATTTATAGTTAGTTAGTTAGTTAGACGGTCTGTTTTAAACAGTTACATGGCTGGAATATACACTTGTTCACTAGCATCACCTTCTGGACTGTATTTCTATTAGGAAATTAAAAAAGAAGGGCAGGGGAAAAAAATCAGAATAAAACAGCAGTATCATTTTGTGTAGGTAAAATATAGTAAATGAATATACACTCCCTGGCCAGTTTATTAGGAACACCTGTACACATGCTCATTCATGCAGGTGTACAGCTATACAATCAACAGCGCAACGCATAATGGAGAATGAGGACAGTGAATGTTGTTTTTATAAAGGACTTTTAAACTGCCAGACAACTGACTGCTTGATATAATGAAAATTAAATTAAACAAATGCCTGAAGTACAAGATGTGAATGCAGGGTTGGCTTAAATTTAAAAAAAAAAAAAAAAAAAAAAAAGACATGCATAATAATTAGGGATGTACCGTATGTATCATGTCATATATTTGTATTTATAAAAAAATAAATAGAAAAGAAGGTCTGAGGATATGGATGTAGATTAGAGGTGCTGATGTTTGGTAGGCTGGTGTAAATCAGTGGCAAGGGAGAATGGCATAGTAGGAAAAATATCAAGGGGTTGGTGAAGTATTGCTCTGTCTCTACTTTAATCTTGGAGTCTGGAAAATATTTTTTTTTACCTTTAAATCTGTTTAATTCTAAACTTATTTTCATTTACATACCATATACATCTATAATAGGAACTGTACTTGTATATTGACTGTGAGCAAGGTGGACTAATGGACTAACACAGAATAATGGACTGATATTTGGGTCTTATGCCATGGTGATCTTGAATTCTCAAATCTTATTGGACAGAAGATGTGCATTATCTTTGAATACTGGAACATGGAACATGACTGATAGGTTTATATTAATGCACTCGTTCTAATACGTTATTGTTTCTATAGTTATACACATAATAGATTCTATAGATACACACAGATGGTCCACATAATCTAAGACTAATAATAAAAAATTTTTTTAAAAGAAAAAGTGTTAACAAAGTAAAATGTATAATTGTTGGTGTGGTGACTTTTTTGTTTTGAAAATTTATTTAACAGTCACTGTGCTTTGTGAAGTTTCTCAGCATGGGAAAGTCTTCAGGACAAAGGATATTACGCTTGGGAGTTTAAACTTTAGGCTGGGGAGCGATTGACTGTTTATCGTGGCTATAAAATAAGTGATAACCGAAACTAACTTGTCTTTCGGACATTCCAAAACATTAAATCTAACTATAAACCATTAAAATGTGCGGTGTCATTCATTAATAAATTAAACATTGTAATCATTGGCAAACTGCTGTGTTATAAGCAGAATAGCACACTCCAGTCTGTGCAGTTATACAAAAATAATGCACTTCGGGGTGATAATGGCGCTCCGCTTCGTGTTGTGCTGCATCACACCACCCCAGAATGCATTATTTTCACATAACCTCGCAGTCTGTCGTGTGTTATTCCTTACATAATACATTGGTTTCTTTGTTGATCCAAATGAATGTATTAAAATGTGTTTATGCATGAATGGTTTGTGAAGGGAGGGAATAGTGGAACAAATTCTTTATAGTGGTGAAATGCATACTGCAGGGGCCACAACTGACATTTACAATGATGCAGCTTCCTAAAAATTCTCTAACTTAATCCGTTCAGTCTACAAGTACTATTCTGCAGTGAACTTCAGGAAGAATGGCAAAAATATTAACTACAGTTTTATGAAGCAACTGAAGTGTGTTTATTCTTTCACTGGAGATTTCTGTACAGGAAGTGAGTGGATACTGGAACCAATCCAAAGAGAAAAAGATACGCTGAGAGAGAGAAAGACAGGGAGCTTTGATGAAAACCACATGTTCTGGTTTCAACATTGTGGAATGCAAACTGAAAGTGTGTTTGGAGAGAGATGCAGGCTCTACACTCTTCAAAACAGAGCTTCATATTATAAGACAAGAAAAAATGCATAACCATGCCCTCAAAAGCTGTGGGTTTCTGGCTCATGGATAACAAAAGCACTGACAAATGGACAGTTAAAATGGGGTACAATGAACTCCAGTACATCAACACCGAAAGAAGGGGTGGACTCCCGAGTTAGTGTTGCCAGATTGGCCAGCATTCAAACAATGATGAACATTTTTCTCCCCCACCTCCAGCAGTTTTGTAAGTAAGTAGTGCTTCTCTCACGGTGGCTTATAACATAAATGCATTATCATAAAAATACAAAATCTATAAATGCATTACTGCCATTTACTTAGCTATTTTTATATTTATTTCTCAGTGAGTGTGTATGCTTGTGTTCATAGGTACAGAAAGATGACAAGTAAACATATTAAATATATACACATAAGTATGCAGAAAGATAATGCAAATGATCTTTTTCATTATTTTTATCCTGTCACTACAACCCCTCTTCAGGGGACAATAAGAAATTTGTCAGCAATATATAAAGTTACATTTGTATGAACTTTTAAAGCCACACATGAGAGGGATAGGAAAAAAAGGAAAGAAGGAAAGAAATGGAAGAGAAAGAAAAAGAATAAAATTATGAATATATTAAAAAATAAAAACATTTAGAGAGAGAGAGAGAGAGAGAGAGAGAGAGTTATCATGAAAATCAACCAACCAAAATCAAAACAGAAGAATAAGAACGAATACATGGGAGGAAATAAATTTTCAAAGAACATTAAAGATACAAAAGGAGAAAAACAATACAATAGGGAAGTGATGTAAACTATTAAAGTTTGCTTAAATACAGACAAAAGTCCATGTACATAGCTAATCACATGCCATACAGGTTAAAAGTAGCAGTGAGATACACACTAAACTGTGCAGTAAGGCAGGCTTTGTTATGAACCACCTTCAGTTTGCTTCCTAAATAATTTTCTGCCTAGCTTTCTTCAAGTCTGACTTTCAATTTATACACGAAACAACATATTTTCTTAAAATACAGTAGCCTGGATTCAGTCTGAATCCGCTTTTTAAAAAACTAGCGCTATTTAATGCTAAAGCATTATATAGAGTTATGTGAAATTATATTTTGCCAACAAAATTACACCATGTATGTAAGAAAAAAAAATTTTCTCTTACTCAAAGCAGCAGTAAGGACAATCCATAAAACATACATGGCTGTACTAACTGAACTAATAGTAAGAGTTCGTCATGAAAGCACAATAACGAATACCACTTTGTGGTCTCTTTTGTCATGTATGGTGTTACAACAGGTTGGAAGAAATGATGCAAATGTACTGTGAAAAGAATATCAAAATAAATTTTAATTTAATATGATGATTTCTCCAAAAGCCATAAAAATGATCATGTATTGTTGAATAATAGGGATCAACCGAATAAAAAAATGCGTGTGATAAACAATTTCATTTGCAATTAAAATCCTAAGAAGCACTTCCTTTCTCACACCTGTTTATGTTAATGTGTGTGACAATAGGTGGAGAAGGAGGATACAGTGGTACACGTCTACAAACCAAGTATCAAGGCCCATGCAGCCACAAACAGATAGAGTGTATTATTATGTGTATTATTCACTATTATACCACAGAGCTCAAATCTGAGTGGTCAGAAGGTGTTAATTTTTTTGTAACAGCAGCTCTGACAATAGCATCAACTGTAATTCAAATCACAGGTTTATATTAATGTGCTTGTTCTGATAACTGTCTTTGCCAATTTAGTTCTATTCAGAAACTCTATTCTGTGTAGTATTTTGAATAAAGTGATGAATTTAATCTTTTACTCCATTTATCCCTTTACATCACTTTGTCATTAACTTATAACACAATCAAAAGCACTTCTGACATGTTGAAAACAACTTCAACATTCAACTAATAATATTAAAATGAGATTACATGAGATTCCACTTAAACCAAGACTACTTAGTTTAGATATCATTTGCAATATTATCAACATGATAAAAACAAAAAACAAACAAAAAACAAAAACCCTGCATGTCATGTGTAAATGAAAGGTATGTATACCCATAATATCTTACGGGTACATTTTTGGCTTTAGGTCCAAACTCCTGACCGCATAGCAGTCTAACATAGATTTGTGTTTCTCTTTTACCAAACTGAGCATAGCAAATGACATTTATAATTAACCAATGAGTTGAATAAGATGTATTAAATGATGTAGATTGGTAAACTTTGTTCTCTAAAGCACTGCATTACTGCAACCCATGCATTAGGGGCCATTTTTAACAATCTGGCAACACTGTCCCCAGTTGTCCTAGGGCCAGTTATCCCCAACCACCCTCCCCCCCCGCCCCCAACCCACACACACACACACACACACACACACACACACACACACACACACACACACACTCTTCATTGCTAAACAACATGATGTCTCAGTGGCAAGTGACAAAATGGTGACATTAGTAGTTTACTAAAAAAAGACTGAAACCACTGCACACACCTTACTATTAGGATGTACTTCTCCTACACACTATACACACACTTGTAACATTTGAAACATCTGAAATGAAAGATTGGTCTAATTAGGTCTAATCAGAACCATGGACTTACTTTGACAGCAGCAGTTGGTTCCTCAGTAATCACTTTATTCAGCAGGAGGAAACAGAGCTGGAGTAGTGGTGATGTTTTCGAGGAGCACAGAAAATAAAGTGCGCATGTATTAGTGCACTAGGGAGTGAGGGAGGAGGGGGCTGCTGGAGGGAGCACGTCTTTCTGAGAAACGGGAGGGACGTTAAGTGTGTGCACTTCATCAAGTCTCTCTCGGGTTCATTTTTGTTCTCTCGACTGAGTAACTGAAGTGGAGAGTTTGGAGCAGTCTGAAGATTTCCACACTTTAGGTAGGTTAATAGGGTAGCATTAATGATAATAATTGGATATCTTAAAAAAAAAAAAAAAAAAAAAAAGTTAGCGGTTTGTTGCTAGTTGTGTGTCGTCGTGTTGGTGTCTGAGCGATGCTGCCTGGAGCAGTCACCCTGTTTACGTCGGCTGCGTCCCAAACTGCACACTCACGCACTACAGAGTAGGGAAGAGTAGTACACCACAGGGTTAGTGTGTGGCTTTGGACGTGGTCTCCGTGTAAAGTTGGCTAACATATTCTTAACTTCAGCGGATTGTACCTGAGTGAGCTGCTATAAAAGTCCCAAATTACTAGTTAAAAACAACAATTTCATAATTGAGCATCTTGCAGAAGCAGCCACAGTTCTTCTGATGACTTTGACTGTCACAATTACTTCTTATTTTTGCAAAAAAAAAAACCCCAGCAGCCTTCATTATGTTTTTTCTGAAAAGTGGTCTCTTACGTAATCTGCTGCTTTCTTTACTGACATACAAACATTTTCCTGTAACATTTAATTCTGTGCCAGAAAACTAATGTTTTGAAATCTAAAATGTTTTTGTACTGAATCAATAATGTAGAAATCATAAAATTTAAATAAAAATCTAGAACAAAGTTTTACTAAAAAATATAGAGTGCCTAAGACTTTTGCACAGGACTGTATATCTGTATATCTTGCAGAGTGGGTTGATACATGTGACATCCGTCTCCATCATGAATGTGTCACTCATCCTTACAAGAATAGTTAAAGAGCATGCTAATGACCTCCACCATTGAAGAAAGAATGAAAAAACATTCACATACACTCCACTTTGCTCACTTTTTATTCTTACCTCATATCAAATCTCTTGTAGCCCAATTTAAGGAAGATGACCTCTGTGGAGATAGCTTAACATTTTATTATCAGCATTTTTAACAGCACCCCATGGTGAACCAGATATAAATTCTGTGACAACCAACCCCATCCCCCCTTTGTTATGTTGCTGTTATATTATTAGCTATAAAACTATATTGTTTATTAATCTATAAAATATTTTCATATTTGTTCCTGAGGTTGTTCAGAGGAAGTTTACTTTTTTAAAGGAAATTACAGGTTAGTATAATACACCATATACCCAATTGTGACGTGTGTGATGCAAAGCAGCGATAAACTTTGATTAATTCATCCAGTCATTCATTCATCTTCTGTAGTGTGCTTGGTCGCGAGACCCTCACCAAGACAATTCATTTATCTTCTGTAGTGTGCTTTATCTTGGTCAGTTGGGAATGCACCTTGGATAGGATGCCAGTCCATCAAAGGCAACCATGTACACACACATTCATACAATCTTTCATACCCAGGAGAAATTTAGAGTAGCCAGTTCTCCTACTGGCATTTTTTTTTTCCGGAGGGGATTAGAAACAAGGGAACTCAGTGGAAATCTAGTGCAGACACAGAGGGATCACGTGAGCCAGCAACACTATCCTCTACAAGCTTTCAATATTGGTTAAACTGAATTCAGATTAATTACATCCTTAATCTGTATGAGTAAAGTTTTCAGAAAAAAAAATTCCCCCTTTCCTTAGTAGTGTCTTATTTATGTAATTTTAAAAAAAACTAATAAGCTCACTAAATAAGCTTTGCTCGAGTAGAAACCTACTCTTTTATTAAAAAAAAAAAAAAACTACACTGTTAAATGCTTCTCTTTTTCTTGCATGTCCAGGTGCTGAACAAGAATGGCATTGACAGTGTCAAGTGACTTGTCTGTCAGTGTATCTACAGACCAGAATGTTAATAAATTAACAGACAAACAGGAGTTACTGAGAAAGAGCATACAGAAAGGAGAACCCAAATCAATAGGGGTAAGTCACTGTGTCAAGTGGAGCCCAGATGTTCAGTATTCACTGTTATATATAATATAAAGTTGTTAACAAGTTTAAAGTGTGAAATACAGGCCAGGAAAAGGCATATGAATGTTTCATGATCTCTGTGATGCTAAAGTGTTCTCATTATAAGCCTTACCTGATATCAAACAAGACGAGTCCCACCTTACTGAAATAAACAGTCTCCTCCTAGATTTCCCAGGTCGTGCTTGGATTTCTGATCATATCTTACTCTGTGCCACTGCTCTCTGCCAATCTCACAGAGGTCGTCATGTTTGGCGTGCCGTGGTGGAGCGGCGTATCCGTAAGATCATTTTTTCACTACCATCAACATTACCACATGCTGTTAAGTTGACAACAGGCCTACATCAAAGAAGTCCTGTTATCAGTCAATAAAACTTAATGTACATTAAAACCACTGTCACCTCTCCATGTGTTTTTTTTTCTTTCTAGTTTGTCATTGCAGGTGCTGTTGCTCTTGTAATGGAAAAACATAACAGCATTTCTTCGGTGAGTTACACTTGGTGGAAGGTTCCCAAGATGTTCTGCTATTCAAAATTGGAAATTGTATAAGTACCAATATATTATCATAAAATTAGTTTTCTATAGTAACAGGTAATTCACAGGGGCTTGTAAGGCATATAATCCACATAATTTAAGCCTAATAATAAACTGATTAAAACATGCTGTTATTAACAAAGAAAACATGTAAAGGTTAACATGTTTTTTTTTTGTAAAGAGACATTTATTTAACATTTATGGAAGGCATCCATAAGTTTTCCAACATGGGAGAGACTTCAGGACAGAGGACTTTGTGTTTTGTGAAAAACTGCAGTTTTTGTCTTATTAACTTGAAGAAAGAGAAAAAAGAGAGAGAGAGAGACTGGTGAGGGAAAAACTGTTTCTAGCTGCTATAACATAAGTGATAACAGGAACTAACTTGTTTCATGAACGTTCCACAAGATTAAATGGAAATAAATGTATAAAATGATCAAAAGTATGACATATTGTTCTTTAATTAATAAATAAATTGATCATTTGTGGTATAAGAGGTTTACATCACTTCAGACGTGCTTCGCATTGGGCCATATCACACTGACCCTTCGTTGATTATTTTCCTATAACAAAACGCCCTGTTGTGTTTTATTCCTTACTTATCAAAAGTAGTGTTAAAATGAAGCAAAACACAATTTGAGCACTGTGCTGTTAAAGGAGCAGAGACTGCTAAATGTAAGGTTTCCACCAACTGACCAGAAAAAGGTGCAAGTTGCGGTAATGGGAGTCATCATACACCTTCAGGTCCAGTGTGCTTGCAGTCTCTGATACAACAAGCTAAAAGGAGAGAAAGTAAATAGTGATGTTAAAGTAGGACAAACGAGTGTTATTTGTCATGGTGGTTATGATGCAACAAAAGCTCAACCCGTCCCCATCTCATCATTTCCACTGATTATTTCCTATGATATTTGTTTGTTTACCATCTCTAGGTTTTTACATGCATGGCGGTCACACTGTTGGCTGCAGTCATCTCAGTCATTGCAGTAATCTTCTACATCGTTGACATTATGAAGCACCCTCAGACTATTTGCAAGATAAACTCAGGACATACATGTGATTTCGAGTATTATTCCACGGTATGGTAGAGACTATTGTGCCATCCTGAACCTTTACATCTCAGTTTCTTTAATGTTGTAATGCATGCGAAAACCTGGCAGCATGTTTTATTTACTTTTACATGCTACAAGCTACACTGAGAAATCACTGATTTTACTTTTGATTTTTTCCCCTTTCTTTTTCTTAGAGACTCAGTGTAGACATGAAGTCAATTCTCCTGTCCCTCAGCATGGTGCAGACTGCCATCTCTTCTGCTTTTGCATTTGTTCTGTACAAAGAAAAGCAAAATTTTAATAACTACCAGGTAAGAGCTATACATAAAAACATCTGTCTTAACTCCTGACCCTGCTCAGTTCTGCTACTGTATTCTCATCCTAGAGGGTTAAATCAGTATTGCTGCACAGCTGGTGCAACTTGTTCAAAGGTTCATGCACTGGTCAATCTATAACCTAGTGATGGGAAAGTTCCAGAGACTTAATAAATTCTCTGCCTCCAAAAACATCTAAAATATTCAGTTATTTATTTTGCTAACTAAAAACATTTCAAGCACCTAAACCAAGAAATGTGTTGCCAACTTTGTGACTTTGTTGCTAGATTTGGTGGCTTTTGTAGTCTCCTTTAGCACCTTTATTTAAAAAAAAAAAAAAAAAGCTTAGCAACAAATCAAGGAAGTTTTTGAGCAGATGTTAGCAACTGTGATGCACTAAGTATAACTCTTTAGCTCACATCATAGTTGCTGGTTATACAAGCTGAGAGAGTATAACCAACTTTAACAAACATCTGGAAACTTAAAGAGATGTTGGCAAATGTGGTCTGAATATGAGGCACAAACAAAGGTCTCTTCATGATCAGTTTCCTTTGATTGCATTGTTCTTTGACTGCGTAACTGCCTTGGCGGTTTCCAGCTGTTCCCTGCAGAGTACTACAGTCACAAGGGTGTATTACAGCTGCACGTGTAACACATAACAATAGTAAAGTTTAAAAACGGCATTTTAAAAAGAGTACTGTTTTTTGTTTTACATTATTACTTTATAAATCTTTCAAATGTTGAAATTGTATGATATAGTATAATTACTTATATTAATGGTATCTACATAGAACTTAAGCTTTTCAAAGAGGATAACACTACTTAATGGCAGTGGTTTCAGGAAATCTGCCAAAACCTTTACTAAATTTGTTAAGATCGCTTTTAACCATAGGTAGCTTAAAACTCATCAATATTTCTACTAATCTATGTCTAGATAAAATCTATATAGATGAATCTCTCTCTCTCTCTCTCTCTGTCACCACATAAAATCAGATCTGTACAAGCTACAATATTCAGCTCTTTTTGATGCTATCTGTGTCTCTAAATCTGTCTAAATCTGTGTCTCTCTTTTTCTCAAGTTTGTGAATTAAGGATGTGCTGTATATGGGGGAAAAAAATTGACGGATCTGGACTTCAATCAACCAGTCACCACACATCTTTATTTTTACATACTTCTATAATACATGGGTTCATTTATTCTTAGATATAATGTATTGTATAATGGACAGTATGTATGGGATGCATTGGAAATTGTATTAACATTTTATAAAGTAGGCTGCATATAATAAATCTTTCTAATCGCATTACAAAATTGTGTTGTAAAAGAGTACATTTCAGCTGCATACAGAGTTCTAGCCTACTGTTTTGCTCATTTCCGTGAACATACAGTACAAGCTGTGTTGTGTCGACTCTTGCAGCTGGTGGCCTTTAACCTTACAAAATTCTTCCACAAGTCCCCACAGTATTTCTGTCTCATAACAACAGAAGTGCTCAGCTCTTCTGCTTCATCTGTAACGGGAAACAGTCTACAGTGTCTGTACAGTAAAAATGTCCCATAATTTCTTATTATCCTCCAAATTTAAAGATGCCAAAAAATGAATGTGCACATTCAATTGTTAGCTACAGCACATTTGTTTTGTGTTGTTTTTCTTTCTTAAAATGTATTGATTTGTGTCTTTATATGATAATTTCAGAGAGAAAAATATCAAGGAATTTTTATTATGTTTTCTGAATGTTGCAATACAAGTAAGTTCGTATAACACATTTATAATGGTATATATGTTGCCTTTTTATTAAAAAAAAAAAGTCAAAAACTTTGAATGCTTTTCTGATTCTTCCTGCATAATCTTCCACAGATAAGGCTGTAGCAAAGACGCGTTCACGTGTCATGCCTTAATGTTTACTGTGCTGCTCCCTTGTTTGATAGACATTTAAGTTCTTCCTGTTGTTCTGAAAGACTATTAAAGCTCAAGACTGTCCAAAGAAGTAATGAGTTCAATATGTTATGTTTGTTTTTTTGAACAAAAACCCCTCCAAGCTGCACTACATTAAACTCTAGCCTATGTATATATGTATAAGCTTGAGAGCAGCATTTTGTTCATAGGTTTCTTACATTTACAGTTTGTACATGATGTTTTCAGGTGCTTGTTTAATACTTTTAAAATACTTTTACACCTGTTTTACCACCACTTTTGATGTTCATTTTTGCTTTGGCCCATGTTAAACTTAAGACTTAAAATTCTTGAAGTGATACACTTCTATTAATCCAATGTTGCAGTGGTTTATGGGATTGAGTCAACTTTGAGTTCATGTTTTTTGGTGGATTTTGAGTCAAACATGACAGAAACCGACTCATCCAACTGGTTAGATTCAGGGCATGAGTGATGTCGTTCCACTCGGCAAGTTTCCTGCTAGGTTTTCGGGTTTTCAGTTCCTTTAGTCAGACATGGCCGGCAACACTGATGTTCTGTTTACCAAGTGAGTTGATTGTGTCATTTGCCCAGCAGTAGGGAAGGGTTAGACTACTGACCTTTTTTTTTTTTTTTTAAATTAAATATTAATAAATACTACTAATAAGTAATACCAAGAATAATATCCCGATGCAGATACTTTAAAAAAATCTTTTATGTAACATAAATGAGGGACATGTGTAAAAGGAAGCATATAAATTGGGGAAATTTGTGATTTCTATAGTGAGAAATATGGATATCAAGAACTTTCTGTGAAATTAATAGTTTGAGACAGAGTCGACTCCCAGCTTTCCAACAGCTGGTGTCCAAGAGTCGAGTTGTTTGTGAACAACACATCACTAATATATTGGATTTATACACTGCTGTATAAACTCAAAAGATGGATCACTTTATTAGTCTTCAAGTGAGCAGCTTGTCTTTTTCTGAGTTATTGTTCCACACTTCTCTTAAATAGTTTAAGTAAATCATTGTTGCATGTTTTGTTGTTGGATTTGTGATCTGCGTTTGACCTGATGAACTAGAGTAGACGTTTTAAAGACTAGTCGTTTAAAGTAAGCACTAACTAGTCCAAACTGACCTCTCTAGTGAAACTATATATCTGGATTGCAGGAATAATGCAGCTTGTGTGTGTTTTCCTGTTTTATTTCACTGCCTTGTGTGTATGTGGTGGGAGGAAGACACATTTTGTCAGAAGTTGAGCTTATTGTTGAGCTTACAGTTTCCCAGTTCACATCACAGCTGCTGGTTATGTGAGTTGAGAGGGCAGGTTGTTTGACTTGACCACTAGTGTTTAAAGCCTGAATTAGTTGTGCTTCTGCGAGCCAACATTCCCAACAACCAATCACTGATCACCATTGTTGCCAACAACCAATCAATGATCACCAGTGTTCCCAATGAGAAATCACTGATCACCAGTCTTGTACCTTCCTCGCACTTCATTGTTGTTTGCACATGTAACAGCAATAATACTAATACTAATATTAAAAGTGAATTTTTCCATCCATAACCGTTTCCTTCATATCCGTTACACACTACCACTGCTTCTTTTCGTCTGCATCCTTGATTTTAAAAAATTTTAGTATTTTGTAAATGTGTAAAAGGTTAGTTTGTGGTGCCATGACCATAGATGACTTTTTTATAGTATAGTTTGTGTCAAGCACTTTGCATGCTAGTTTTATAGGCCCTTTCATTTCTCTCTGAGACACAGAATGGGATTTCAGATAAATGGTTACCTAGCTTTCTCTGTGATTCTGTGGAAATTGATGACTACCGTGCCCTACAGGAGTTGCTGAAACAGATAACAAGATGTTACAATTCTGACTTTACATTTGCAAAAACAATATAAAAATTTCTCAAAAGACTTAAATACCCAAAGTAATTACCATTTCAAAGTAAGTCCACTTTTTTTCAGATATTCTTCTCACCCTTTTCAGATATTCTTCTCTAAGGACAGATATTCTTCTCACCTTAAGTAACTTTAAGTTCAAAAAAGTGTCTTCACTGGACATGAATAGAATTCTTATGATGAGTTAAGATGAGTGTTAATTGTCAAGACTATGATGGTGTCAGTCCCCTATACACGGCCTGTGAGCTGGGAAACATGAGCGTGGTGAAGTACCTGCTGAGCCTTGGAGCCTCCACTGAGCTGGATGACCGTTTTTTGGAAACACTCCCCTGCGGCTGGCCATTAAAACAGCTACAGTTATTTTAAATAAGTCATAAAAGCCATGAAGAAATGCTCTCCTGATTCTACATTTTTCAAGTGTTACTTCATTCAGTCGAGTGGTTTGTATACACTTTACCTCTTCTTACTTAATTCATTAGGACAACAGTGTTTATAATTTTTAACCATGCACCATATACCAAAATCCAATGTTAACTGATTGGTTTAACTGGTAAAATCAGTGTTATGAAGTCCTTAGATAGATCTAGATAGATCTGTTTGATGCAGTATAATTATAAGCTGAGTAGAGTGGAGCAAGTGCTCAGTTTAGTTTATGACATATTTAAATATGTATCAGATAGGTTGGTTTGGAAAAATGTGGAAGTCAGAAGACTGTGGACCTTTGACACTAGATGACTGTAACATCTGTCTTGGACATTTCTCCACAAAGGCGCTAGAGGGCACCCTCCCCTGAAGTTTGAACCACTTTTTTCTGTTGTCACACTCAGTTCCTGCTGGTTCAGTATAAAAGCACGCAGAGTCTCTGTGAAGCCTTATGGGTTGCACTGTCATCCTTGTGAGTTCTAAGCTGGTTTGTTTGGATAGATGACCTGCGTATGGCCTTGCCTTGCCTCACCCTGCATCATCTATGCCTCTGTCTTTGCCTAGCCCTATGGATTTGAAGATATTTCTGATCTTTGATATATTGACCCTGCCTTGTCTTGTGACCACACTGTTGTGATTTTCATGTGTTTTTGTCTCAGAATGTTTTGACCCTAATATTTGTACTAATAAACCTCTTCCATATGGATCCTTACTGTCTGAGAGCCCTATGTTAAAACAATTCAGTGCTGGTTACCTTGGAAACATTGTCAATACACAGTGTCTGTACATTCAAAGTAACACACAGTGTAACGAAAGGCCTTTTGACACCTTTTGTATCAATGTCTTGACCAATTTTTTTTTGTTTGTTTGTTTGTTTTTATTTTCTCTGGTCAGACCACTGCAGTGCATGGTGTTATATATTTGCATATTGCTATTGTACATTGATTTCTTTCTAGACTATTTATACATCTTTATACATCTGAACAGTTGAGCATAAAGGGCCTTGCTCAGGGGCCCAGCAGCGGCAGCTTGGTAGTACCAGCCTTTGAACTCATGAACTTCTGATCAGTAGTCCAACATCTTAACCACTGAGCTACCACTGCCACACTTACTACCTTTTACAAAGCACTGACTGACACTCCTTCGTAAAGGTTACCTAAACATCTAACAGAAAACCTCACCATATCAATGATTATACGCTTATCTTTCTTAACAACACATTTTTAATCCGTTTATTATTGTGCTTAGATTATGTGGAGCTTCTGCCTTACAAGTCCCTCTCAATTAGCTGTTACAGGAATGATAAATTAAGTAGCCCTGCATGAGCTCGTTAATATAAAGCTATTCAAGATTCAAGATTTTTATTTGCCACATACACAGTTATATTCAGTATACTGTATAACTTGAGGTGAAATGAAAACTTGGCCTACTTCTCCTGTGCATTTAAATAACTAAATTAAAAAGGAGACATGAACAAGAAGTAATAAGAAATAACAAGAAATAAGAAATGTTTGTACAGGAATGTGCAACAAAAAAAGGAATGCACAAAATATGCAGTTATGTGAAGTGTAGTAACAATAAAAAGTGCAGTGTGTGGAGGGATAATGGAGTGCAAAGTGATAAGAGAGTCTTTGTGGAGTCCTAAGGGGTCTGTATGGTGGACATATCTGTGTTGAGGAGTCTGATGGCCTGAGGGAAGGAGCTCCTCCTGAGCTTCTCAGGTTTAGCCATCAGACTACGGAAGCTTGCCTGATTGCAGCAGGCTGAACAGAAAGTTACCGGGGTGGGTGGAGTCTCTGAAGATTTTAGCAGCTCTAGTACCTCTTTGCCTGGTGTAGATGTCGTGCAGAGAGGGGAGAGGAGACCCGGAGATGCGCTCAGCCAAGCGCGCCACTCTCTGCAGGGCTTTGCATTCCTGAGCTGAACAGTTATCTTACCATGCTGAGATACACTGAGCCCCACTAGTATAGAACGTTTTCAGGATCGCCGGGGAGACCCTGAGTTTCCTCAGCACTCTCATGTGGTACAACTTTTGTCTGGCTTTCTTCACTTGAGCTGGGATGTGATGAGTCCATGTCAGGTTCTCAGAGGTACCTGAAGCTGCCTTGGAGTACACATCTCTGAGGACCTGACATGGACTCATCACTTTACAGTGATATTAAACATACAAATTCATATACATATTAAACGTGCTGTTATAGAAAATTAAACAACACCTTCTGATTTAAGAATTAAACTGTGCTGTGGTTTAGTTAGCTATTGTAATCAACACGATTTCTGTTAAAAGTAACAAAATCTTTGACTAATTTTTGGGCATGACGTCACAGCGCACGCCCAGGTATGCTGCTTAAAATTCCAGCACCTCCAATATAAATCACCTTACAGAGCCATGAGGGCAGAGAAAACACACTGTAAGCTTTGTCAGTTGCATAAGTAGTTTAGGCTGTAAAATGGCAAAGTTTTTGGTCATGATGGTGTTTATTTTATCTACACTGAATCTTGAGAGAGTGTGTGCTGTGTCAGAGATGGTCTCGAGCATGTGGCAGAGTGCACACTCTGCTGTTAAGAGCCTGGGGGATGATGCTCACTCCTATCTGGTTTCTCTCTTCGGGAAACAGACAGTCAACACACTGCTAAAGGTAAGTAGGCATAATGTCCTTCTTTAAATAGGGGTTTAAAAATCTGCCCAGTCTAACCAGCAACAACATCTCACAAGAATAACTTCCTACGTGTAAAATGAAGTGGTATAGTATATTGGGCACAGGCTCACTGAAACTGGACAAAAGAAGATTGGATAAACCTGGTCTTTTTCCAATCTTCAACTGCCCAGTTTCGGTGAACCTGTGTCCACTGTAGCCTCAGATTTCCCGTTCTTGGCTGACTGGAGTGAAATCCGTTGTGGTCTTCTGCTGTCGTAGCCCATCTGCCTCAAAGTTCAGCTTGTTGTGCATTCTGAGATGCTTTTCTTCTCAGCATGGTTTTAAAGAGTGGTAAATTAAGTTACCATAGTCTAGCTGTCAGCTATAACCAGTCTGGCCATTCACTCTTTTTTTTGCATTTTGTGTAAGGTCTTGTACCTGAAAATCTCAAGAGATCAGCAGTTTCTGAAATACTCAAACCAGCATATTTTCTCACATTTTCCCCATTCTGATGTTTGATGAGAACATTGACTGAAACTCAAGACTCAGTGGTGAAAATTGGTTTTATTTTGTACCTAAGCCTGCATATGTCAGGGCATATTTGAGAGCCAGAGTGTTCTATAGGTAATGTTTTCTTCAACGCTTTAAACAGACCATAGGGGATGGCATAAAAGAGATATCACAGGCTGTGGCTCACACTCTGAATGCAGTGGCAGCGTGCATTACAGAACTTCTGGGTGCCGCCGGAATTGATGGTGAGTTTATATTATTATTATTACTGTAAGTATCAATAATAAATTCCACACAAGCATGAAGTGAGCATTTACTATTTTAAAATCACATGGACCACTAAAAACCTTAAAAGACAAGCCACAAATTTCTTTGTAGTCTTTATGGACAAAATTTCATGTTTCCAAAAGTTTACATAAGATAACATTTAAACATTGAAAGCATTAGTCTAATACATATGTTTCTTTTTGTCCAGCCAAACTTCAAAAGCTCTTCACCCCTGAAGGTGTGGTCTTTGTGGCTCAGTGGGCCTTGCTGGCTGTGCCTGGGTACTGGTTGCTGTCTCTGGCAGTTTGGCTGTTTGCCTTTGTTATTAGGCAAACATTGTTTCCACTGAAATTCATCTTTGCTATTCGCAAAGCATTCAAGATAATCAAGGGGCTGGCAAGACAGCTGAAAGAGATAAAGAGGAAGAGAAAACAAAAATGAGAGCCACTAAAACTAAATAAGGGATGGGACTAGAGCTGGAAAACACCTATTTTAGGGGTGAAAGTTTTTATTTATGTATTATTATTGGGTAAATAATTATATATACATTATATATATTATAAATAATTGTATAATACATTCAGACAAATGGAGTACTTGGAGTGCACTGTGGTTTGAATAGATGTATTTATGTCTTATTCATTGTGTACATGTTCCTTCTTTAAAATAGACATTTGTTTTTCCAAAACACTGCATAATTAGATGGGAGTTTGTGGAATTATTTTAAAAGTACAGATGCATTGGTCTACTGATTAAATGAGGACCTTAACCCACTCTTAGAGTAGGAAATGGTTTCATTTAAGCAATCATATAATTGCTGATTCCAGTTCTTCTTGTTTGTTTGTTTGTATAATCTTAACGTCAGTTATAAAGAGATCCATTTTTCTGTATTATGAATAGGGATCTAGAAATATAATTAAATCAGACACCTGAAGTTAGGTAAGATGTGCTTATAAAGTCTATCAATCTTGTACACAAAGGGCTGGTGTGGTTGCAGGTTTTTGGTCGAGCCAAAGAGGATCATTTGAAGACCAAAATCAGCAAGTGGAATTTGAATAAAAGCCTGCAGCTACACTGGCCCTTGGCAGAGAACCTATTATTAAATTGTTAAATTAATGTTCTGTCCAAATAGGATTTCCATCAACAGCTACACTATAACACAAAACAATTGTTATCCCAGGGGCAAGCTAGGCTAGACAGGTGACAATTTAAAAGGAAAACCAGTGGCTCTGTTATACTGCAGCATTTCTTTTTATGCCTCTGCCACTAGGTGGTGGAGGCGTTATGTTTTTCGGGTTGTCCATGAATATGTCAGAGATTCTCATTAGCATGATATCTCAAGAATGAGCAGTTGAATGTTGTTAGGATTTAAGGGAATTAACATTATAACCAGCAAATGAACTGATCAGATTTTGGAATTGATCAGGGTATATCAAAACAGAGGTTGATGTTAATTTTACATGCTGATATGATTATGATCATTCTATACCAGAGGGAAAACTGGGAGAAATGCTTTTGGCTGTCTTTTGTTTTTCAGGTCTGGGCATGAAAATGAAACCCTCATATTACCACATTCTTCCTCGTGGTGTCATAGGTTTTCCATGGAACATAAGGGGTTTTGTATTCTGCTCTTAGCTGGAATATTGTTGAATAAGATCTTTTTTTATTCACAAGAATGCCTCTAAAGGATAGCATCAGTCAAAGTATAGTACACTCTACAGGTTAACCTGTGTTTCACAAATAACATCGTAACCTTGGTTTTAGAAAAAACAAAAACTAGTACTTGTTTTTGTCATTATTAAGTGAATGCAAAGGAAACTGCATAGTCAGACATAGTCTCAGTCTTGAGGTAAGGGAAAAGCCCACCATGAAACACATTACATACTGTATATTTATATTAAAATATTTGTGATGCATTTATTTACATGCTAATTTGCTGGTCAGTGCTGAATTTTCATTATTCCTGTGTGAAGTTAGCGGCTGTCTGCCACTCTGATGTTCTGACATTGCTTGTGCAGTTACAATGACATTTAATAGGAGGAAATAAATCAAAGATCTCAAACATAAGGGAAATCGAGTTTCACTGTTAACTGCTGAAAACAAAAGGGCAAGAGCTTCATTTCTCACTCACCATTTTTCAGTGTAGTTCAATATCATATTAACGAGAAATTCAGCAGTAGTGGAGACAGCAAATTTAAAGTTCCAGAATGCAATGCAACTATACAACACAGTTTTGCTGAATTATGGCAGACACTTGGCTTGGCTAGTAAGCAATTTACATGACAAGCACTATGGCATTGATGGTGGCATTAGTATGAAAGTGAGCTTGTCTGTGGGCAACAAACATCCTGGATATTGGGGACGGAAGCAAGTGATTACCAAAAAATATCCAGGTGCTTATGGGTGATGATTCAGATGTAGGGAAGTATACACTCAGTGACTGTGAATATTATAAGGTCATGATCGTCACTCTGAACACAGTCACTGAGTTCCCACTGTTGAAGTTCTTACAGCATTATAAGTGTTATGACATAACAGTCAAGAATGGGCATCTTAATATTGTCTTATAATTTGATATGCAGGAATAGTACATATACAGTATATTTGGAACTTTGATATAATGCTTGGTGAGCAGACTATCAGCTACAATCTCAACTAACTATAAACAGGCCAAGGAATTCTTATTAACATATACTGTATAGGACTTACAGAATTTCAGTAACAGAGGTATGAATGACTGTTTCCTGAATGAAAAGCAATTTTAGAAATTTGTCTGAGAAGAAAAAACTTTAGAAAAAAAGATTTATTTAGATCTGAGGTCAACTGGTGTATCATGACAGGCATGGCGTGAGCTGCAGGTGTGTTCTTCTATATCAAAAGGTTGAACTGATAAGTTTACAGAACATGTGACTGTGTGCTCCTATTTTGAAATTTGTTTCTTACAACATGCAATACCAGTTACTGGTCAAATGCCTCAAATGCTTCTTTATGACAAATGCATCAAATATTCTTTACATTAGCTGGGGGTTTGTGGACAAGCAAGAGATGCAGACATCAGGATAAAGAGAATGTAACCCACTAAGAACCTAGATTGCATATGTAATTCGCTGAATGCTTTTACAGCACTCAAGTTATGAATAATGTGGGAAAAAATAGAATGATTTAATGGACATGGGGGTACTGTAGAATACAAAAACCTGAATGGGCCAAAAAGGAATAAAACACAATTTAAGAATACAGAATACATGACAGCTGTAAACAACTGATACTTAAAGATGGTTACAGCTAACATTACAAGAAGGTTTAGTGAGCTTTGAGATTTAAAGAGAGACACAGACTCAAACTGTTTAAAATCATATCAAAATTTAAAAAAAAAAAAAAAAAAAGACTTCTCTATTGCCTTATTTTTGAGTGATAACTCATGCAAGCATACTTTGATGTTTTTGTGGAGCTCCCACACAGGACCTGCCAATGCATACCTGGTAATACGCTATAATCACTGATAAATGCCACTGGATATCGTATATCATATATTGGATATATGATATTTTGTAGGGAGGATAATATCTTTATATTGGACAAGCCTAGTGTTCAGTTACTTTTGGGGGGGGTTGCAGTGGTTCATAGACACCTTATCTCTTCTCTGTTAGTCCATGAGAACAACAGTGCTCAATGTTGTTAAAAGAATATGTTGTTAAAAGAATTATTTTTAACCATGGACCATAAATCATCATCTGATTTTAACTGAATGGTTCTATTCTCGTGAAATCTGTGTTATGCAGTGACACGACAAATACTTGTAGTAAGTCCTATAAGTTCCTATAAAATCCTTTCTCTCATTCTTTCTCCACTAGTGACCCACCAATTCCCCATTTCCTCCCTGCTATTCATTAAAAGAGTCTTTACTGGGGAGGCTTGCTGTCTAGCAGAAGCTGAGTTACAGCCCAAATTCTGAGAATTCTCCCCAATTTTTCAGTTCCAAAATCACTCTTCAGTGCATATCTACATAGAAAAGGTCATTACCAATTGTTTAGGATTCTGAAGGACTACAATCAATTTTTGCACGAATAGAGAAGGTGTGGGACAAGAGTGAATCCTCTTGGGAGTTACAACATTATCTATGAGGAAGGTTATAGATGTGTATCTTATCTAGCATGGATGATTCCACCAAGAGCAAAAACAGAATTCCAGAATTCTTTTCTAAGAAGGAAACAACAATGAATTAGTGAGCATGGTTGCACTTCATCCATATTGTTTCTGGGTATTAAAGCTTAGGTTTAGCAGTTGGAGCTTAAACTAATGGCATTGCAGGGTGTTATATATTTTACATATACACTATATGGCCAAATGTTTGCGGACACCTGACCATCACACCCATATGTGGGCCTTTCCCAAACTGTTGCCACAAAGTTAGTTCCTCGCTAAGCAGGCATGTCTGCAGCAGAAACCACAGAATGCACCAACACTCTTATTCTCATTCTGATTATTTGTCTTTCCACATTTTATTCAACACCTTCAGCATCTGAATTGTACATTGTACGTCCTACATGTCCTTCTAGACAAGTTCACTCTGCAGGCATTACGGCATCGCACCCAGGCAGTTATGAAAAAAAGTCTTACAAAAAGACTCCGATCCTGTCCATATGGGGAGAGACCCATATACTAGAAACAGATAGACATAGTCTACGTAATATGTGATCTTTGGCCCCAATAACACGAAAAAACAGTACTTCAAAGGTTGCTGCGCCCTCCTTCATTACAAACAAAGCACCTTATTATTATATTTTAAATCCATCCATCCACTGTAAGGCTTATCCTACACAGCTCATGGGGTAGCCTGGAGCCTTTCCCAGGGGAGTCAGGCACACACAGCCAGGACTTGAACCCCCAGCCCCAGAAGTGCAAGGCAACACCACTAAGCCACTGTGTCCCTTTCGTTTGTTTGTTCTTTCTTTCTTTACCTATGTAAAACAGCCAACATGCTGAGGTTTTGACACATACAGTTTCTGATACAGGTCAATTAATTTTATTTTTAGAAAATATTAGCCATAACAGAGTTTACATATAGCCCTATAGAGGATTGTAGGGGGAAAAAACTTTAACATTTAAATACTATCAAAGCTTAGGGGGTAATAGCTTGAAGAAAGTTACTATTCATTACAAATATACACTGATCAGCCATAACATTAAAACCACCTGCCTAATATTGTGTAGGTCCCCCTCGTGTCATCAGAACAACTCTGACCTGTCAAGACATGGACTCCACATGGCCTCTGAAGGTGTGCTGTGGCATCTGGCACCAAGATGTCCTATAAGTTGTGAGGTGGGACCTCCATGCATCAGACTTGTTTGTCCAGCACATCCCACAAATGCTCGATCGGATTGAGATCTGGGGAGTTTGGAGGCCAAGTCAACACCTTGAACTCTTTGTCATGTTCCACAAACCATTTCTGAACAATTTTTGCAGCGTGGCAGGGCGCATTATCCTGCTGAAAGAGGCCACTGCCATTAGGGAATACTGTTGCCATGAAGGGGTGTACCTGGTCTGCAACAATGTTTAGGTAGGTGGTACATGTCAAAGTAACATCCACATGAATGCCAGGACCCAAGGTTTCCCAGGAGAACATTGCCCAGAGCCTCACACTGCCTCCGCTGGCTTGCCTTCTTCCCATAGTGCTTCTGGGTGCCTTCTCTTCCCCAGCTAAGCGATGAACACACACCTGGCCGTCCACATGATGTAAAAGAAAACATGATTCATCAAACTAGGCCACTTTTTTCCATTGCTCTATGGTCCAGTTCTGATGCTCACCTCTCCATTGTAGACACTTTCAGCAGTGGACAGGGGTCAGCATGGGCACTCTGACCGTTCTGCAGCTACGCAGCCCCGTAAGCAGCCAGCTGTGATGCACTGTGTGTTCTGACACCTTTCTATCACAGCCAGCATTAACCTTTTCATCAGTTTGTGCTACAGTAGCTCTTCTGTGGGATCAGACCAGACTGGCTAGCCTTCACTCCCCACGCGCATTAATGAGCCTTGGGGGCCCATGACCCTGTCGCTAGTTCACCGGTTGTCCTTCCTTGGACCACTTTTGGTAGATACTAACCACTGCATACCAGGGACACCCCACAAGACCTGCCTTTTTGGAGATGCTCTGACCCAGTCGTCTATCCATCACAGTTTGGCCTTTGTGAAAGTCATTCAAATCTTTAAGCTTGTCCATTTTCCCTGCTTTCAACACATCACAACACACTTCGAGAACTGACTGTTCACTTGCTGTCTAATATATCTCACCCTTTGACAGGTGCCATTGTAACGAGATAATCAATGTTATTGACTTCAACTGTCAGTGGTATTAAAGTTAGGGCTTTTTGGTGTAAATTCGTGAGTTGCCTTGACAGTTTCACAATGTCTGCGGTCATTAAAATGCTCTTGTTTGTTTGTTTGT
Organism: Pangasianodon hypophthalmus; assembly: GCF_027358585.1. Lineage (NCBI taxonomy): Eukaryota > Metazoa > Chordata > Actinopteri > Siluriformes > Pangasiidae > Pangasianodon > Pangasianodon hypophthalmus. Next base: position 8,831,737 of record NC_069712.1, read on the forward strand.
TTGTTTGTTGAAAATGTTATGTAGCACAGTATTCAGCAGTGAGCTTTGACACAGCGGCTGGATTTCTTTTTAATGGTGAAGAAGTCAAATAAATTTCTTAGAAGGCTGTTTAACTAAGATGCAGTACATAGCCTGTCTTTTGGAAATTTTAATTCTTCGCGCTTTTTCAAAATCCTCTATGTATGTAAACTCCGTTATGGTTATTATTTGCTGCTTATAGACGATACTAAATATTTTCTAAATCCTAGATCCTGCATTTATCAGTAGATGGCAGTACTGCACCGGCTTTTTTTTTTTCAATCCCCGGAAAAAAACACAGGCTAGATCCCAAATGGCTCCATACTGTAGATAAAGTGGACTGGTGAGTGTAAAAGTCACCATTCCGGATGTAGTGCATTTATTTAGGGCGGTAGGGAGCAGTTTGGGATTCAGCCGCGGACTGCCTGCTACGTTGGAAGTTAGGTTTTGTTGTTGTTGTTGTTGTTTTACTTGCGCTTTGTTTCTTTAAAGTTTTAAGTGTTTTGGTTTTACTTGGAGGACTGAGGTCTGGTCAAATTGCCGCTGAGCAAACATCACACACTGAGCAACTTCACTTATCCAAGCCTTGTGGAGTTCCGGTTTCCTCGAGTGCCATCTGCATGACTTCCGCTTCTGTCCTCAACAGTGTTCATAGTTATTACACGTGACGGGGAATAAACTGAGGTTAATAATTACGGAAGAGAAAACGCTAGTTGTTTTAGTAGTTTAGGCTGTAAAATGGCGAGGTTTTTGGTCATGGTGGTGTTTATTTTATCTACACTGACTCTTGAGAGAGTGTGTGCTGTGTCAGAGACGGTGTCGAGCGTGTGGCAGAGTGCACACTCCGCTGTTAAGAGCCTGGGGGATGATGCTCACTCCTATCTGGTTTCTCTCCTCGGGAAACAGACAGTCGACACACTGCTAAAGGTAAGTAGGCATAATGTCTGTCTTTAAATAGGGGTTGAAAAATCTGCCCAGTCTAACCAGCTCTCGCAAGAACATCTTCCCACGTGTTACACGAGCTCCCACGAGTTTAGATTTATTATAACTTTCCCCTTTATTATGTGCACTCATGATATTCTGAAGGACACGTTGCAGGTGCATACTTAGTGATTGTAACCCATCTCTTGTTAGAAGCAATCCGGGTAAAACATTGCAGTGCAGATATTTTTAGGGTGCTGGAGAATTAGTGAGGCAGCGACACTGGCATGGTGCTGGGTGTTTGGTGTAACAGACACAGAAACACTGGGCATTTTAAACACTGCATTTTTAATTCCCACTAACTTGTTGGTCCATCTTGAAGTTCTAAAACTAAGAACTCCAGCTCATCATTTCCATACACAATTTGTGTCACTCACTAAGATGTGTTTATTTTTATTTTATTTTTTATTTTTTTTTAAATCCCAGCAACACTGATACATCTGATACTCATAGTAGTGTCATGACTGTGCTGAGAATCATACAGAAAACTAGATATATCTAGAATTATATGATATAATATAGCAGGCACAGGCTCACCGAACCTGGACAGTTGAAGATTGGATCAACATGACCTGGTCTTTTTCCAATCTTCAGCTGCCCAGTTTAAGTGAGTCTGTGCTGACTGTAGCCTCAGACGCTTGTTTCTGGCTGGCAGGAGTAGAACCTGATTTGGTCTTCTGCTGTCGTAGCCCATCTGCCTCAAGGTTCAGCGTGTTGTCTGTTCTGAGATGCTTTTCTTCTCACCACGTTTGTAAACAGTGATAATTTGAGTTATCATAGTGTTCCTGTCAGTTCGAGCCATTCTGGCTGTTTTCTCACAGAACTACTGCTCGATGCTTTTTTTTTCTTCCTTTTCCCCCTGTGGAAACTCCAAAGACTGTTGTGCATGAAAAGAAGGTCAGGAGTTTCTGAAATACTCAAAGCAGCCCATTTTTCACATTTTTCCCACCATTCTGATGTTTGATGTGAACATTGACTGAAACTCAAGAGCTGTATCTGCATGATTTTATGCATTGCGCTGCTGACACATGATTGACTGATTAGAAAATTGCATGAATGTATAGTTACTCCCAATAAAGTGCACAGTGAGTGTATATGGATTAGATGGATGTACCTAATAAAGTGGTATGTACATAGTTTCATGGCAGGCCATTTCAGACAAATTAAGCTATGGTGTAATAGACATGTATGAATGTTTTGGCACCTAGGGTCACCTTTACCTCTTTAGTTTTTTTTGTTTGTTTGTTTGTTTTTTAGAAAATAGAGTTCAGTGGAATTGTATTTTTAAGTCTAATAAATGATCTGGCCAATACATTAAATTGCATAACATTATAGCATATCTATAGAATATCTTATTCCCAGATTTGCAGGTAACAGAATCTGCATGTAAGTGGTTTGACTCAGTGGTGAAAATTGGTTTCCTGTTGTACCTAGTGCTAAGCATACAAATGCTAGGGCATATAATGAGAGCCAGGTAATATTGTCTTCATTGCTTTAAACAGACTATAGAGGATGCCATAAAATTGACATCACAGACCGCAGCTCATGCTCTGAATGTAGCAGCAGCGTACATCACAGATTTTCTGGGTGGTGCCGGAATTGATGGTGAGTTATTATAATATTATAATTATTGGTATTACTATACGTATCAATAATAAATTCCACACAAGCATAAAGTGCCCATTAACAGAGGAAATTATGTCCTGTTATGTTTTTGGATGAATAGTAAAAGGGAAAGTAATATTAAATTAATTGTATAGTTTATATATTATTTATTTTTTGTGTTTTTAATTATATTAATATTTAGGTGAAGGTGCATTCATTTGCTATTAGTAGTATTTTAAAGTCACATGGATAACTAGGAACCGTAAAAGACAAGCCATAGATTTCTTTGTAATATTTTACATGAGTTAAATATTAAAAGCTTTTGGCTAATAAATTATACATTTCTTTTTGTCCAGCCAAACTGCCTGTGAAGCGCTTCACCCCTGAAGGTGTGGTCTTCGTGGCACAGTGGGCCTTGCTGGCTGTGCTTGGATACTGGCTGCTGTCTTTGGCAGTTTGTCTGCTTGCAAGTGTTGTTAGACGAACTTTGTTTCTGCTAAAAGTCGCCTTTGCCATTGCCACCTTCGGGCTGATTGTGAGTGATAGTGGAGCCAGTGCAGAAACCACAGCGATGAGACTAGCTGGACTGGTGTTCGCTTGTGTCCTGCTGGGCATCGGACCTTCGTTCTTCAGGGGAGATGCCAATGCCCACCTGGAGCAAAAAGTCCATGTGCTGGAGAGACGGCTGAGAGAGATGGAGAGGAAGAGAAAAGAAGAATGAGAGCCAATAAACTTCAATAAAGGATGGCGCTAGAGTTAACCTGGGCCTGCTAGCCCTAAGGAACAGGGATTTTAAATCTGTGTTGGCTGAATGAATGTGAGCATGTCATTGACTCAGTCGTGTGTTAGTCTTTCTGAGTGAAGTTTTTCTCCATGCATGGAGTGACTGACATGTTGGAGCAAAAAAAACACAAAACCTCTAAAGTTACTCTCTAATTATGTTGTAAAACACTGATTTAAGGATGGAAGTTGGACTCATTTTTTTTATTATTAGGTAAATATTTATCCAGTTTCCTGTACATTCTGACAAATGGAGTACTTGGAGCGCATTGTGGTTTGAATAGATCTATTTATGTCTTATTCATCGTGTACTTGTTCTTTCTTTAAAATGGACATTTGTTTTTCCAAAACACTGCATAATTAAATGGGAGATTGTGGAGTTCACTTCAATTCTTTTAGAAGTATAAATACATATTGGTTTACTGATTAAATGAAGACCTTAACGTAGTCTTAACTCAGTCCTAGGATTGATTTAAGAAATCATATAATTGCTGATTCACCTGTGTTTTTTTTTAATCTAAACTTAACATCAATTATAAACAAATTTCTCTTTCTGAAGTGCATTAACAATATGGATCCATAAATATAATTAAATCAGACAATTGATGTTAGGTAAGATGTGTTTAGAAAGTCTTCAGGGGTCATCGGTCTTGTACACAAAGGGCTCACTGTCCAGTCATTTGAAGACCAAGATAAGCAAGAGGACTTAGGTGTGGAAGGAAAATTTGCTGCTACACTGGCCCTTGGTGGAGAACCTATTATGTTAATTTTATGTTCTGTCTAAAAAGGATTTCAATCAAATTTAGCACTACAACACAAAACAACTCAATGGCTCTGTTATGCTGGAGCATTTATTTTTATGCACTAGGTGGTGGAGGCATTATTGTTTCCCGTTGTCCATGTACCCATACACCTGTCTGCCTGAGGTTCTTGTTAGCGCAATATCTTAAGAATGAGCGGTTGATTGTTGGTAGGATTTTTATGGAATTACCATTGTAACCAGCAGATGAACTGATTAAATTTTGGAATTGATCCAAACAGGGTCAACGTCACAGCAAGGTCAAATGTCTGAAATTGTGTATATATATTTTTTTTTTCAATAACTTCCTTTCTATTTGAAGGGTAATTCTGGCATGCAAATTAGTAACAAGAAGGATTAGACTTGTTGGCAGCAGAGGCATCTCTGTCAACACAGTTGTTGTCACGTTCTGCTTGTTGCTGATGTGGTTTGGGTGCACTTGGCCCCTTAAAGGGAAGCATCACTGCAAATCAATACAGAGTTCTTCTGACTGATCACCTATATGCTATGATGAAACATGTCAAAGACACGTCGAATCTGTGCCAAGGCACACTCATACTGTTCTAGTGGTTTGTCTAAGTCTAATTTATCTTATCTTCTTTATCTAATCTAAACTAATCTTACTCATTTGTCACCCATCTGTTAGTGAAGATCTTTTAGTGAAAATTTCTGTAAAAAATAATGTGAGCAAGAGTTAGTAAATTGTTATATTGCTGAGATATAAGCACGTTTGGAGTTTTAGGCTGCCTTGGAAGATCAGAAACTAAATATATCATGCACAGTGAATTGTAATATTGTAGTGTTAGGTTTGAATGCTTTAAAGATAATCCACACTTCAGCAGTTGCTTTGGGTTTAGTTTCAGGCCTCAAAATGAAATATACAACTAGTTAACTATTTCACCAACAAATCTAACTTACTGTTGGATATTAAGGGCTTGTGTCAGGAAAAGCATGTTACTTGGACTTTAATACAATTAAAAAGTGACTTTATAAGACATGTGCAATGGCTTATTATTACAATGTTTAGCTCACTTTTAGCTTTAGTTAGCCTTTTATCTTAATCAGGTCTATCAGAGGAACAAAATGGTGAACACTATGACGCTGGACTAGGCAAAATATAATACACATGCAAAGACCTGACCCACATCGAACACTGTCTCATCTCAGTTTTGATCAAGTAGAACCCTTAACTGCTATAAATTACGCTACATGGCCAAAAGTATGTGGACACCTGGCCATCACACCCATATGTGGGCCTTCCCCAAATTGTTGCCACAAAGTTGGAATCCATTACAATTTTAGTTCATCGGAACTAAGGGGCTCAAATATGTTCCTGCATGACAATGCTCCTGTGCACAAAGCAAGATCATAAAGACATGGTTTGCTGATGTTGGAATGGAAGAACTCGAGTGGCCTGCAGAGAGCCCTGACCTCAACCCCACTGAACACTTTTGGGACAAATTGAATTGCAGGCCTTCTCACTCAGCATCAGTGCCCGACCTCACTAATGCTCTTTTGGATGAATGTGAACAAATCCCTATAGCCACATTCCAAACTATAGTGGAAATGCTTCTCAGAAGAATTTAGGCTCCAGGTTAACGCTGATGGCTCTGGAATGGGATGTTCGACAAGATGGTGTGATGGTCAGGTGTCCACACAGTTTTGGCCATAGTGTATGTTTTTAAATTCATATTTTTGTGGAATGTGTAGGCATTGAAAAAGAATGCCATTTACTGTGTCAAGTGACTGCAGACCAGAAGTGCATCCTTCTCATCTGCTTCTCATCGAGCCAACACAGGTTCCGAGTGGCACGGAACCCTGGCAGTTATAGGGAGTAACCTGGACACAATCTGGTCTCATGAGGTATAGGACTCATCATCATTAATCTGAAAGGTGCTCAGAGATGATTGCTTGAGAGGGACAATGTTAACTTTATAGCATCTGGAAGAAGTGCAAAGTATTATGTATTGTGTATTATGGAATGTCCCAGTGGCATGTCCAAGCAAGCTCACCCTCACTGAAGGCTGCAGTGTCAGTCAGCTGAATAACAAAGTTGGGTGATATGGCCATGGACAGAAATCCCAAACTGATTGTTAGCAAATTTTCAGAGACACCCATTTCAAATAAGCATCACACATAGACTCTTTAGGTGGGTTCATACAGAACACTTGCACAAGGGGGCACTCCAACATAGTCCTCCTAGGGAACCGTGGCGAATGGGAGCACCTTTTCCCTATTAGAATGGCAATATTAATTTATTATTAATGCAGCCAGTGTCTAGATCCCTTAGAATCCAAAGATGGGTTCCAGTTATGTATTTACACTCACTCATCTATCTCATTGACCAAAGCCTGCATCCATACTCTGTGGTGCAGTTTCAAGCTATTAGAATATTGCATTGCATACAGCAGGCAATGGCAATACATTAGTTGCAACACCTAGATCAGAAAAACTCTCCACCAGCTTGGTTTATACATGGCATCAGGTGTTGTTGGCACAATTCAACCACATACTGTGTGTATGTATGTTCTGTAATGGACAGGCATTCCATCTAGAGTGTATCTCTGCCTTGCATGCATGTTGACATTGGCAAGTTAAGTCCTGAAGTGACGTAATTAGCCGGTTTGATGAGTTTTCCAGGGACAGTAGACAGGTCTGTGCATGATAGTGTTCATTCCGTACCTGCATTATTCGCAATGCTTTATTGTTGAGAGCCAGCAATTTACGCATTAGAGTTGTCTCAGTAAGTAAAGTCACACATTTCCCGCTTCTACGCCAGAAAAACGAAATCCCAAGTAAGTATAACATTCAACAGAGCTCATGTATAAATTATACTGTATGTCTTGTTAGTAGTGGTGCAAAAGCTGCACTGTTGGAGGTTTCCATTTGCTTTAAAAATCACAAAACTGTACGCTACAGCTACCAACAATGTTTGTGCTCACTCAGAAAAATCATTCCATTACTCTCTTCATTTGCTTATTGCATGTGTTGGAGACTGTTGTCAGTTGAACTCCAGATCATGTAATTTTTTTTCCCTACATGTCATCATTAGTATGCAGTGTCTCGGAAATGTAACAGCTTTTTACCTTTTTACTTCACTACTACAGTAAAACTGGCTAATTTTGCTGGCTTTATTAATTAGGGGTGTAAAGGTATAATCACAATAGAGGTGCATTGTGATAAGGAAATTTTACATGCCAATATGATTATCATTATTCTATACCAGTGAGTGGAAAATGCTTATGGCTGTCTTTTGTCTTTCAGGTTCGGGCATGAAAAGCTAACCCTCTTATTATCATATTCTTCCTTGTGGTGTCATAGGTTTAACACTGAACATGTGGGAGTTTTGGCTTCTGCTCTTAGCTGGTAATTTTATAGCCGGTAAGATTTTTTTTTTCTTTTCAGTCCTAAACTTTTACAAGAATGCCTCTAAAACAACTGCATCATCAATTGTAGTACAAGTACAGGGTTTGTAAACAGCTCAACAGTTTTACATCTTAACCTGGGTTTTACAAATAACAAAAAGTAGTACTTGTTTTTGTCATTGCTTAGTGAATGCAAAGGAAACTGTGTACACAGACAGGTCCCAGGTTTTGATTTAATGGAAAAGCCCATCATGAAACACATTAACATTTCGTTATTGCCAAAAGAAGTTAACGGTTGTCTGCCACTCTGATGTCTCTGACATTGCTAGCACAGTTATACTGACATTTAATTGAAGAAAAATATCAAAGATCTCAAACATAAAGGAATCAAGTTTCACTGTTAACTCCTAAAAACAAAAGAGCAAGAGTTTCTTTTCTCACCATTTTTCATTGTCGTTAAATATCATGTTGATGAGAAATCCCGAGTAGAATTATTGGAGACATCAGTTGTTGGACTTAAGGTTCCAGAATGCAATGCAGCTATACAACAAAGTTGCACTGAATTATAGCAGAGACCTTGTTCGGCTTGATGTAGGTATTAGTATGAAAGTTGAAGGTTTGGAACCTGGTCTGTTTGAGCAGAGAGTACAGCTGAAGAGGTGAGAGAGCTGGACAGACTAAAGGACTAAAGCACTGCTGCATCAGTCGCTTTAGGTAGAGATGAAGCAAGAGCTAAATCCCACTGGCACCACTATCAGCAGGTAGTCAAACGGCATTGTGGGTCATGTAGGAAACTGTTAACCAAAATAGACCAACATGTTGGAAAAAGACGTTTGAAAAAGTCAACATGGAATTACTTCACAAAATTAATCTTTGATGGCAGTGAAGATTAATAATAAAGATTAAGTATAAAGGTTATTTATAAAGATTAATAGGCAAGTCGTTCAGGGTGGATTTTTCCTTTAAGGTGTTAGCATCATTATGTCTATATACATTTTAAAGGTCTATTAATAATTATTTTCTCTCTCCTTAGAGTCCTGGAACCTTAATATCAATCATCTAGAGGTGACATATGGCCAGCAGCTAAGTATCACGATAACAAGTGCGACTCAGAAAATAGAGTTTACATCTATGAATAAACTGCGGTCGTATATTATCTGGTCCAGACGTATCCAGCCCAAAAAGGGACAAGTGATAGTATCAGGGGAAGAAAGACGCTTCATAATTAATTCTGTCACATTTGATGACCAGGGAAACTACACAGAGTGGAACTTCTGGGATAAAGTGGCTTCAGTCCATGTAGTGAAGGTTCTCTGTAAGTTTTTCTCTTGTATACATTTATCACATTTTTCTTCTGTGCCCTTCTCAGGCACTTGATTAGAACTTGCTTTTTGATAAGACAGTCTAACAATTAATCTCTTACTTGCTTTAAAAGCTAAAAGGCGTATCCAGGGTTGTATGCCTGGTAAAAATCTTAGCATTTCCCTGGATGGCCTTTCAAAGGATGACGTTAAACTACAGTTCTCCAGCAAAGATTTCAACCTCACTCTGGTGGAGCGTGGCTTGCCTGTGGGCAACAATCATTCTGGATATTGGGGACGAATTCAAGTAACTACCAAAAATATCCAAGTTCTTATTGTTGATGGTTCTGATGTGGGGAAGTATACACTCACTGACCGTGAAAATAATACAGTCATGATCGTCACTCTGAACATGGCTGGTAAGTTGCTGAAATTCTTACAGCATTATTAAGTGTTACGACAACAGTTAAGAATTTGGTAGGCATCTTAATATTGTCTTAGAAACTGATAGGCAGAATTATAGTACATGTACAGTATAGTTGGACCTTTAACATAATGCCTGGTGAGCAAACTATCAGCTGCAATCTCAACTAACTATAAAGGAAAATTCTTTTAGAATAAAGAATATACACAGGTTATAGACAACTGTTCAGTTAAAATGGCATTTAGCTGATTTGAGGTTGTTGCTATGGTTACCACAAGGTGAGATCTGACGTGGACCCCAAATTACTCAGTGAAATCTGCAGCGAATGGTCACATCTAACATCATAAGAAGGGTTATTGAGCTTTGAGTTTTAAAAAAAGAGAGAACGACACAGACTCAAACTGATTAATATCATATCAGATGAGAGGTCATATGCAGAATGTGAGCTATTCAAACAGATTTTCTCGATCTTGGGCTATAAAAAAACACAAAAAATGCTCACAAGTTTAAACTGATGCACCAAGGTAATGGAAACTGTTGAGTTAATTGTACTGAATTACACTTTCAATTTGTAACCTTTGTTTCATGGACATTCCACAACATTAAACCTAACTATAAATGGTTAAAATGGTAGAGCTGGCAAATTGTTGTGGGTAAGAGGAACAAAACACAGTTATTACAGTCATTAGTGAAGTGAAGTGACGTGTAGCCAAGTAGGGTGACCCATACTTGGAATTTGTGCTCTGCATTTAACCCATCCAAGTGCACACACACAGTAGTGAACACACACACACCGTGAACACACACCCGGAGCAGTGGGCAGCCTTTTTTTTTTTTTTTGCTGCAGCGCCCGGGGAGCAATTGGGGGTTCGGTGCCTTGCTCAAGGGTCTCACCTCAGTCGTGGTATTGAGGGTGGGAGAGAGCGCTGGTCATTCACTCCCCCCACCTACAATCCCTGCCGGACCTGAGACTAGAAACCCACAACCTTCAGGTTCACCTTCAGGTTACAAGTCCGAGACTCTAACCATTAAGCCACGACTGTAATTTTCAAAACTGGAAAATAATCTAGTAATAATAATACTACTACTACTACTACTACTACTACTAATAATAATAATAGTAACAACAACAACAACAACAAGAATTATAACTACTTCAGGGTGGTAATAGTAACTGCTTTGCATCGGGCCACATAACACTACCCACATCATATTTTATTCTTTACATATAATACTGGCAACCTGGCTTTTTATGCTTCTGGTCTGCTGTCTTGCCCAATATTGTCATTCCCTTGGACTGGGACTAAACCTTGTTTTTCCTAGTTTTAAAAAGAGCAACTGAGGTTGAACAGGTGGTAGAACAGCAGTAATAAAAAAAAAAAAAAAGGGGTGACTAGTTCCTCTGCACTCAACTGAGCCACAGTCAAACCTGCTAGAGGATTATGTGTCCCCCAAACTCTCAGCCTATTACTCATTTATTTATCTTGAAGCGTGTTCCATTACTTTATTAATACTGTATATTGAATCTTGCTAACAAGGATAAAGTAAAAAAGGCTAAAACTAAGAAAATTCATAGACTAGTGGTGACATCCAGGAATTCTGGTGATAGGGATTTGACAGGGTAGTATGTTGAGAAAATATTGGATGTGATTTTTGCCATGGGTTGACAGGGAACACTGCAGATAGGGACATCACAGAAGAAGCAGTCAAATGTGTCCAGATCTTCACCAAGACATATTGTTTACTTACTTTCTGTAGCACTTCCCATACTAAACAGCTCAGCAAGACAGGGGAGGCAGGTATTGGGGAAGGGGATGAAAACTCAGAATGTAAGGATCTACAGCAGATGTTCATTGACTGGCTATCATAGACAATAAGTGAAAAGTCATTCTTTACCAATAGATAAACAAACAGAGAGAGACAACTCATTAGAGACAGGAGATGGTGGCTTGTCAACAAACACACAGGCACCATTTTGTATGTTATTTTCTAGAAGTAAACAGCCATTCATTTTGCTCTAAGCTACTTAGGATGCTGTGAAACAGGTTTAAAATGATCTGATTGAGAGTGGATGTGTGTGAAAAGGAAAATGCTCTATAAATTGGGTATCTGCTTAGAACAGACAGGCTGTCTAACACTAAAATTAAACCATAGAACTAGCTGATGTAGTAATTGTTCTTATAAGTAAATGTAAAGAAAACTAAGACTACATGTCTTTAATTCTAAAATTGAAATATATAACTAAAATATATGTTTCTCCTCTCCTTAGGCTGTGAACTTAAGACCACTCAACTGAAACTGATGCACGGCGAAGAGTTTAGTATCAAGCTGCCGATTTGGTTTAAGAAGCTGGAGTTTAGCTCAGTGAATGAAGTACAATCTGTTATCTGGCCCAGCTGTGCTCAGAACACAAGGAAATATGTTAAAGGATCAGGTTTTCAAAGGCAATTTATAATTAGTCCTGTAACATTTAATGATCAAGGAACCTACACACAGTGGAACTACAGGAACAAAGCGTCATCTATTTGTAAACTGGAGGTTGTCTGTAAGTGACTTCCTACGCCCTTCTTACACCTTTTGTTTCTTCTTTGGCCTGTTCTCTACATTTTTTTATTTCACTTTTTTTGTGCAATGGTTTCTTTGTGTAAACTCTAATACTACTTATCCTAAATACCTTAAAAGATGCAGACCATGTCCAGGATTGTGTAGCTGGTAAGAATCTCAGCATTTCACTGGATGGCCTTTCAAAAGACGATGTCACGCTGCGTTTCACCAACCACGAATTCAACGTCACTCTGGCGGAGCATGGTACCCCTGTGGGCAACTTACATAAACACTTCTCAGACAGGATCAAGGTGACTAGCAGCGAAATCCTGGTGCTCAACATTGAAACATCTCATATGGGCAGCTACACACTCACTGATCGTGAAGATCGCAAGGTCAAGGTCATTACCCCGAACTTTGTCTGTGAGTTCCCACATCTAAAATCTTTCCACCAATGTAGGTATAGTGTACTGTTGTAATCTAGTAGGCAGCACTGATTGGAGTAGATACTGTATGGAGTATGCTTGGACCGTGGATATACAATGGATATAAAAAGTCTACACATCCCTGTTAAAAGAGCAGGTTTTTGTGATGTAAAAAGTGAAACAACGATAAATCATATCAGAACATTTCCACCTTTAATGTAAAACTTACAATCTGTACAATGCCATTGAAAACCAAACTGACACATTTCAGAGAAAAAAGATTAAAAAAAAAAACTTAGAATAACCTAACTGCATACACGTGCACACCCCTGAACTAATACTTCAGTCAGCATGGCACATCTTGACTTGGCAATATTTTCCTACTCTTTCTTGCATTCTAGATCCATCAGATTGTGAGGGCATCTCCTGTGCACAGCCCGCTTCAGGTCACACCACAGATTTTTAGTTGGATTCAGGTCTGGGCTCTGGCTGGACCATTCCAAAACATTGATCTTTTTTTGGTTAAGTCATTCCTTTGCTGATTTGGATGTATGCTTTGGGTCATTGTTGTGCTGAAAGGTGAAATTCCTTTTCAGCTTCAGCTTACTAGCAGATGCCTGAATGTTTACACTAAAATCGACTGGTATTTGTAGCTATTCATGATTCCCTCCACCTTGATAAAAGCCCCAGTTCTGGCTGAAGAAAAGCAGGCAGATGCTGCCACCACCATGTTTCACCATGGGTATGGTGTTCTTTTGGTGATGTGCAATTTTTGGTGCCAAACACACCTTTTGGAATTATGAAATTATTATACCTTTTGGAATTGTTCTCATCAGACCATAACACATTTTGCCACGTCATTTGGGGTGATTTAGTTGGGCTTCCGTCTAGCCACCCTACCCCATAGCCCAGACATGTGAAGAATACAAGAGATTGTTGTCACATGCAGAGAGTAATCAGTACTTGTCAGATATTTCTGCACCTCCTTTAATGTTGCCGGTAGTCTCTTGGGAGCCTCGCTGTTAAATTTTTTCTTGTCCTTTCATCAATTTTGGAAGGATGTCCTGTTCTTGGTAATGCCACAGTGGTGCCCCATTTTCTCCACTTGTTGATGATGGCCTTCACGGTGTTCCATGGTATGTATAATGTTTTGGAAATTTTTTTACACCCCTGTTCTAATCAATATCTTTCGACAAGTGAGATCCTGTACATGCTTTGTAAGCTGTTTGTGGACCATGGCATCAGCAGTCAGATGAATGAGAATGAATGTGATTGGTTCATTATGAACACAGTCACATCCCCGCTTATAAAAGGGTGTGCACACTTATACAACCAAGTTCTTGTAATTTCTTTTATTTTTCCCTAAGATATTTATGGTTTTTCACTTAATTTTTTACATTGTAATATCACATTGAGGGTTAAAAAAGTTCTGACATGATTTATCTTGGTTTCATTGTTTTACTTTACAGAAACCTGACATTTTAACAGGGGTGTGTAGACTTTTTATATCCACTGTAGCAGTTAACCTATTTGAGTTCTGCATAAAACTCATGAATAATACTTTGTATAAGAAAGGGAAATAATCATGTTGGGATATTTTTAATAGGAGAAAATGCTTGGCCATGCTAGAATTTTGAGAACATCATGAATATTTGCCATCCAACACTTTGTTCACACATAAAAAGCATACTTTTCTGTCCATTTGTCTTTAGACATGCTGCTGTCTCACTACTTAGATAAACATGCTTACCCACCCTTCTCTGTCTCTCTCTGTAGCTCAACCAAATCCTCTGCTAGCTCTGTTGCTGTTGCTTTGTATACCACCCTGTGTTTGCTGCTGCTATGGGAATATGATCTATAAAAAATGCACCCAAAAGACCACCACCACCATCACCACCACCACCACCACCACTGTGAGCGCAGTGAAGTTTGAAAACCAAAGTCCACTTCTTGCATCTTCACCAGGCCACATGAGCACTGAAGCTCCTGCAGACAGCACACTGGTAACGCACTAGCACACAACATAGCATATGAGTTTAAAAAAAAAAAGACTTAAATATAAAATATCTAAATTGAAAGAATAACGAATAAAATATCTAAATTGCACTTTAGTGTATCTTTTACTTTTTTTGATGCTCTACTGTGCTTAGATTCCTGCTTGTTTCTTTTGTGCAAATCTGTCTACTCCTACAGTGGACTTAGATTTGGCAATATGTGAGGAATAAAACACTTGGGGACATACTGTTTTAGGAGCATGATCAACAACATTGGTGTGATGTGGCCTGAGCCAAGATAAAGTTACTCTTACCACCCCAAAGTTGACTATTTTCCAATAACAGCTTTGCCACAGATAAGACTTTTCAATGTATTAATAAACAATGTCAGGCTTTTTAACCTTTTATAGTTATATTTACCATTGTGGAATGTCTGTGAGTTATAAAAAGTCATTCTCTAACAAGCCTCTATTTGCTTTTCTTAAAAAAAAAAAAAAAACTCTTTCACTACCGAGGAAACAGATCAAAGTCCTATGTCCTAAAGATTCTGTCGTATCAGAAAAACTACTGAATCTTATAAAGCACTGACACCCAAGACGTCCATATATGCTAAATAAACATTTCATTACAGAAATCTTCACCATATCAATGATTATACATATTTCTTTAATAAAATAAGGTTTTTGAATCTGTTTATTATTAGGCCAAGATTACGTGGAGTATGCAAGTCCCTCTGAATTAGCTGAACAATAACAAATTTGAATAAGAGCATTAATATAAACCTATCATTTGCCTTGCAGCTGGCACTACTGTCAAAGCTGGTGTTGTAGAAAATTAATCAACACCTTCTGACCAATCAGATTTGAGAATTCAACAGCGCTGTGGTATAATATAATTTAATTCATTATTTTTTGCATGGGTGTGAGTGCATGTGCTTAATGAAGTGGGTGTATAATGTGCTGTCACTGTGTGTTAGATGAGAAAACTGATGTATCTTGAGGAATGACTTGGGGAAAAGGGCGTATGTAAGCTACAGGTGTGATCTTGTCAGTTACCCACCTGTAACTGACAAGATCATACTGTGCTTGTTGAATCATAATATTTTAAGACTTGTACCAAAAGAACTGTAGGATTTATCTAGCAAATCCCAAAACCCATCCACATAATAACTCTCTTATTTAGGTGTAAGAAAAGCCCATTTCATTTTTAGCAACGTTTTACCACAGTACAGCTAGGAAATCTAAGGATGTGTAGTTCCTATTAAATGCCTAATTTTTCTTTTTTTTAAGGCACAACCCTTACAATACTTAAGAAATACAGATTAATCTGCTTCTTACTAAAGGCATATGAATATCACAACTGATACTCAGTCCTATAAATAGCTGCAGAAATAATCAGTACTACGCAGGGACACAGGAAGTGTTTTACCTTCGGGCTGCTTGAATGTTAAGCAGCATACATGTCATGCGATTTCAGTTCAAATGGGCTCTTGAAAAAATCTGAAATTCTTATTGCTTAGGCAGTTTGCTAGTACCTATTCGACGTCAACATCGCGTGACTTCACATCAATCACAAATGCCAGCGTCAGTGTGCCAATAGGTTAATGTCGATTTGAAAAACATTGAATAAAAGTACATCAAAAACTACTCAAATACTACATTTACTCCATTTTAAAGGAATCCTGAAAGTTAGGGGTGCTGCATCCTCAGCACTCCAGCTTTCTGTGTCCTTGATAATTATATGATTTTTGATATTTATATTACATTCTCCACGAGCATGAAAACCTGAAATATGAATGGATTCAACTCTGTTTTAATGCTTCCCAATTCTCTCATCATGTACATCTTTCTCTATCTCTCTGATTCTCTCTCCCTAAATACTTTACTATTGTTCATCTCCCTTAAAGGTGCAGTCTCCAGCCCCAAGCACTGACTGATGTCTGGACCTCTTTGGATTTCACTGTCCAATTTAACATTAACATGGGATAGAAGTCCAACTCCATTTTCTTTCTGCAGCCTTCTATGCTATCTTACATGGCCTTCAGGGGGAAAACAGGGATAGGTAGACACAGTCACTCTGCAGTGTTGATCCAGAGGTTAGTTTTATGAGTGTAGTTTAATTTGCGGGTTTAGTCAATGAGATTGACTAAATTGCTCAACATTGCCAGGAGGTTTTTTTTTTTTTTTTTTTTGGATTGTGAAATTTGCAAATGGCAACAGCTGGATGAACTGTCAGTCTAGCAATAGAGTTAACTCTGTACAGTTTGTAATGTGTCTAAACTTCAAGTTTAAGGATATCATGCAAAAATAGCCGAATTGCTAGGATGGATGAATGGATGGATGGATGGATGAATGGATGGATGTACTTTATTGATCGCCAAGGAAATTTGAGGATTTTATATAATCAGTTCTATAACATGCCACTTCTTATATCTTTACACCTTTATTCTTAGGGTTCTCTTTAAAGCCCATCACACATTATGCAAACCAACAAAACTATGGAGAAGATTCTGTGCCAGAGAGAAAACCAGTCACTCCAGTGATACACAAATAGTATTGCTTTTCATTTATGACCTGCAGAATACATACCACAATGAACATTGAATGTTCCTTGCATTTCTGTGATGGCTTTAGACACAGTGGAAACCCTTGTTTTTCTTGCACTGACTTCCTGTAGCTAACCCAATCCTGATGCCTGCCTACAAAGCAAAAAAATCTGCCACCCTTGTCTGATGGCCCCATGCTTTCAGCCCTCAGAGCCTCAAGCACAGTTCAGATTTTCCAAGACACAACGTAGACAAGCAACATGATTCTGCTCTGTACTGGTGTTTAGGTGTTGGAATGAATGCTTGCTGTCTTTAAATGCACACTAAGGATTTTAATTAAACTCTACTTATACCCTTATGTTTCTTGCATTCTTGCAGTGACTTATCACTTATCTTGTTGATCTGTTTATTTGCCTTTATTCACTAGTGTGTCTAGATTGTTGCGAAACAGTCAACAAAACACTCATTCACTGGATGGGAGAGTCACAAAATATACATGTCAGAACATTAATTCAGATCATAAAAAATGCTCCTTGGGACATAATCTACCTAATCTACTGTGCTAAAAAAAAAAATTCAAACACCCCCTTATGTTTGTAGGACAGATTTAATTTTAAGAACAATATGGCAAACAATTTGTGAACTTTCCACTCATTCAAATGTAGATTTGAAATACTGTGCATCATCTTTTTTTTTTTTTTTTAAACTATTGCAAAGAATACATTTAGTGACCACCTGGATATAAATCACAGACCCCTGGAGGTCCCTGGACCCCACTTTAAGAACCATGGGTCTAGATAACATACTGTAGAAGATTACAAGATGAATAAAAATCATTTTATATTTTGAGAACATCTCATTTAGTAGCATGTAAAAAACAGGATTTTAAACCTGTATCAAACAAAGCAAAGAAGAATGTAGAATACTACACTAAATGTTGAGAAGTCAACACCTTGGAAAGCATATGCAGTATGTTATCCAGACTATCAGATAATACTTTAAAGACACAATTATCACCAGCAACAATAAGATGGGTGTATTTTTCTGTTATTTCTCACTCACATTTATTTTTGAAAAAGCCCAGGTGAAGGCACATGATCACAAAATACTAAATCAATGTATCAAATTATGTTATTTACACAGTTTAGAAAGATGTGTTAAAATTTCTAGCAAGTCTCCTGCATTTATTTATTTTATTTTATTTTATTTGTTCATTTTAACGAAGCACTTGATCACTCACTTTCAGTAACCGCCTTATCCTGGTCAGGGTCACTGTAGAACAGTCTATCCCAGAAACACTTGGTGTGAGGCCCCTGGATGGAACGTCTGAGAACCCAGAGGAAACTCCACACAGATAGTAACCTGAGATTCGGATCAAACTGGGGACCCTGAAACTGAGAGGAGGCAATGGTACAGACTGCGCCCTTTTACAAAGCAATTAATTTTATGGTCGTGGCCTAATGGTTAGAGAGTTGGACCAGTAACCCGAAGGTCGTGGGTTCAAGTGTCAGGCCCGGCAGGGATTGTAGGTGGGGGAGTGAATGACCAGTGCTCTCCTCCACCCTCAATAGCGTGACTGAGGTGAGACCCTTGAGCAAGGCACCCAAAAAAAAAAAAAAAAAAAAAGAGGTGTGTGTGCATTTGGATGGGTTAAATGCAGAGCACAAATTCCAAGAATGGGTCACCATACTTGGCCACACATCATTTAACTTTCACTTTTTTATATATATTATTAAAATATTCACCTCCATACACCTTTATGAAAGATTGTCTCTAGTCTTTTTTATCTATTTTTTTTTTTTAGCCACGTGAGATAGCAAAGGAGGCAGTGAAAACTACAGGAAGTTGGAGATTGGGTCCTTTTCCTGATTGACGTTGAATTGGATAGTGGAGTCTTGGGAGTTAAGGACATTACTGCCAGTGCATAGCTGTGCCACCTAGCAGGGGAGATGAACAATATTAATGTGATGAGTGTAAGAGGATTAGATACATAACCAGAGAAATAAGGAAGTCTATGAATAGAAAGAGGAAGAATTATTTTATCCCTGATATTCAAATTACTTATAAACCTTCTACTCCATCCTCATCATCGTCATCATCATCATCATGGAAATCAGCACATCATTAATGTCAATACTATGGCACCATTACTATCTTAAATACATAAACTCAATAATAGTCTGCGGTGCATCATCTGTTTTTGTTTTTAGAAGTTGTCACCTCACAGTATTAGCCCTTCCAGTTGAGCTGAGTAACTCCAGCAGGACAGAAATTGGATAGCAAGTTGGTGAAAAGGTGGCATCCTACATCAGTGCCATGCCAAAAGTCACTGAGCTCTTCGGTATGAAACATTCTACTGTGTTTGTCTATGGACACTGCATAGGTGTATAATTATATGCATCTGTTAAAAATAGGCATAGCTAATACAGCTGAAACAACATCTAATTATAAGGGCTGTCCAAATATTTTTGTACATGCAGTGTATATTTTTTTTAAATCGTAAGGTAAGGGAGCATTGCTGCCTTACAGCTCCAGGGTTCTGGATCCTGAGCTCTGGTTACTGTTTTGCAGTTTCGTCCCATGTCTGGAAATTGTGGAATAGAAGGACAGAATGCAGTGGGGGGACAGAGTAAGATAAACATGTGAACGGATGAAGCAGAATCATACAGCCAGAGCAGGTTGGGTTTACGGAGGGTATGTGGGGTTAAAGGCCTAAAAACCAAACAACAGGTAAATCCATGACAAAATCATTTTCCACCAGCCTTATATTTATATATTGCAAGCGTTTACTATGGCTCTGCCATTATATTTCTAGCAGTTGAGATGTTTCTGTTGCTATTTTTTGCAACTTAAAGAAGAATTATTCCAAATAAATGGACTGCATGTAGAGGACATTGACTTAAAAGTAATGATCTATAATGAACAGTTCATAATGGAGAATCAGTGACAAAAATGTGAATTTATATACAGTACTGTGTAATAGACGTAGGCACATGCAAAGAAATGCTGCAGAGCAAAGATGCCTTCAAAAATAATGCAATTAAATGTTTCTACATTTTAAAAATACTATAAAGAGCAGTAAACAGTAATAAATGAAACAAAGACAATATTTTGTGTGTCGACATTTTGCTTTAAAAAAATTACTAGTCTCAGGTACATTTTGTGCAGTTTTTTAGGGAAATTAGCTGGCAGGTCTTACTGAGCATCTTGCAGAACCAGTCAGAGTTCTTCTGGAGACTGTCTCCAGCCTTCATTATGTTTTTTGTCTGTAAAGTGGTCTCTTACGTAATATGCTGCTTTCTTTACTGACCTACAAACATTTTTCCGTAACATTTAATTTTGTGCTGGAAAACTAACGTTTGGAAATCTAAAATGTTTTTGTACTGACTCGATAATGTAGAAGTCCTAAAATTAAAATCTATAACAAAGTTTGTACTAAAAAAAATAGGGTGCCTAAGACTTTTGCACAGTACTGTATATATGTGAGCAAGCAAATAAATATGTCACTTATGATTAAAAATCTATCAGATGGTCTTTTTTTTCATTTCCAAACAACCCTTACAGTGTGTGTGTGTGTGTGTGTGTGTGTGTGTGTGTGTGTGTGTGTGTGTGTGTGTGTGAGAGAGAGAGAGAGAGAGAGAGAGAGAGAGTCTTACGGGGTTAGGGGGCATAGCAGGTGACAGGGCAGGATATAAACTGCAGAAGGGTTGAGGAGGAAATGTAGGATTAGGAGGAGGATGAACAGTACTTTCACCTACAGCAGGGTAGCCAGGAGTATAGACCTGTAAACGAGTAGTACAGATACTGTTAGTCTATATAAGAAATGCTTTTTTAATGGATTTTGCTGTTCCTTTAGGTTAAGGATAGAAATTTCAAACTTTTTTCATCCACTGCCATTAGCTAGAAGGGGTTTAGTATACAACATTCATTTCTTTTACAGTAATGTTATAATATGATAGAATGAAAAACACAGTCAGTCACAAACATCAATTATGACTATTACTAGACTCAAGATTTTTTAATAATAACTTGTACCAGCATACTCAGATCTTACATTGCAGAGCTCCTATGCAAAATGAGTAAAGGTTGGCAGATCTGGTGAACTCTAATTATTACATAAAAGTTATCAGACAGACTTTTTATATTCGAAAATGTTTCCCCACAGCATGTAAACTAATTTGACAGTGAAAGTTCAAAACAGGATGTGAGATCATATTTTCAAAACGCACATCTGATTTCACAAAATCATGTAAGACATGACATCTGCTCATCAGAACGAACCCAACAGTATATCCTACATGCTTGTAGACCCAGGATAAGCTTTATAAAAAAAAAAAAAAATTAAAAAAAAAAAAAAAAAACAATGTTGGGGCCTGCCAGGCCAGCATACAAGCCTTTGGTGCTTGTAAAGGGAAGGGTGAAACATGAATTATTATTATTTTTTTTTTAAATAATTGCATGTATTTTTCCTAATTTAAAGTCTGATGAAACCTGTAGGGATAAAAATATTAATCATATATAAGACCAGCCACACAGTTAAAGTAACAAGAAAATCTCTATATTCATGCATAATCTCAGTGTTTACTACAAACATTTCAATCAGTTATCTATATTAATGAACAGCATGCACTCAACACAAGCCTAAAGGTGTTTCATGCTCATTAGTACTTTCTCAGTCGTGTCTGAAGAAATTAATGCTTTTCACAAAGGTGAAATATTTCACAGCTTTTACAAGAATTGACCACTACATGTCAGTCAAAGACCACAAATGAATATAGCTGCTCATAATAATTACTATTTATTGCTATCATTTCACCAGGGTGTGGTGCTGTGTAGTGCTCGATCCTTCAGCAGCTTCTCATTCCTTACATTTCTCATTATAATGGGTAAATGCTGTAAATTTATTTTACTTACAATTTATTTATGGTTTTTTTTTTTTTTGGATATTTATGTAACCTCCAGTGAAATTGAGCTAGCTAGTTAGCATCTTAGCTGGCAAATGTCAAACACTGCTAATGTTGTTGCCCTGATTTTGGAAAATTCTTTTGATACTCTTGAGTATGGATGTACAGACAGCTGTGCTTCTCATATTTAAAAACCACCAGTTGCCACTGATGTGTGTGCACACACTCACACACCCCTAGGGTGAATTTAGTGTAGCCAATCTGCCTACCTGTATGTTTCTGGACAGTGGGAGCAAACTGAAGAACCTGAAGAAAACCCACACAAACATGAGGAGAAAGTCCATACAAACAGTAACTAGAGATTGGAATAAAACCAGGGACCCTGGAGCTGTCCACAGGTAAGTTAACGTCTAACCAATTTACTGGATGTCCTACTCTCCATGGTCAACTGCTTCAAGCAATTGAAATTACTACTGTCAAATTTTTTGAACATGGAGAGAAATTGGGTTTTTTTTTTATGTCACATACTTTATCAGTTGAGGTACTGGTTCCTTTTATACTCTTTCACTCAAACCCCCCCACACACTATGTCAACAAAATCCAAACTTAAAGCAATTCAGAGAAAACTACCCTTGTCCTGAAGCACATCATGAATATAGGTCTAGAAATATAAATGAAGCAGAGGACAACTGATGCAGATTTGGTCAGATAAGCCGTCATATTCTGCCCAACACAACGTCCTATAGCACTACAGCAGAAAATGTATTTTTCATGTTTTTATTTCTTTGGCTAAGATATGTGCATGTTTTTACAGAGTGCACAAAAAGATAAAGGTGTAAAACAAAAAAAAAGGCATTCCATAGAACTAACATTAAATAGCAGTTCAACCAGGCAAGTTTTGTATAAAATTGTCTTGCATCTGCTATTTTGACTGAACACATTACAGACAGATTAGACTTATCTACATTGTTAGAGCTACAGTATACATTTTTAGTAAATATCTAAAGTAAAAGATCTTCTACATTAAAATTGGAAGAAGGCAAGCCGGCGTGAGCAGTGTGAGGCTCTGGGCAATGTTCTGCTGGGAAACCTTGGGTCCTGGCATTCATGTGGATGTTACTTTGACACATACCACCTACTGTACCTAAACATTGTTGCAGACCAAGTATACCCCTTATTAGTATTCTCTAATGGCAGTGGCCTCTTTCAGCAGGATAATACGCCCTGCCACACTGCAAAAATTGTTCAGGACTGGTTTGATGGACATGACAGAGTTCAAGGTGTTGATTGGCCTCCAAACTCCCCAAATCTCAATCCGATCGAGCGTCTGTGGGATGTGCTGGACAAACAAGTCCGATCCATGGAGGCCCCACCTCACAACTTACAGGACTTAAAGGATCTGCTTTTAATGTTATGGTTGATCAGTGTATAGACAGACAGAAGACAAATAGATAGATAGACAGATAGATAGATAGATAGATATACACACACATGTATATATATATATATATATATATATATATATATATATATATATATACACACACACACACACACACACAGTATACATGGTTATATAAGGTTTCTCTGTTTTGGTTAAATTAGCAGGCATGTGAGGTTGTAAAGGAGGCTGAAGGAGGCTGGAGAATCTACAGGAAGTTGGAGCTTGAGTCCTTTCCCATGTTGATGTTGAATTGGGCAGCAGAGTCCGAGGAGTTAATGACATTAGCCCCAGCGTATGGGGCTGGAGGCTGTGCCACCTAGCAAGGAAGATGAACAATAATGAAGTGATGAAGGAAAGAGAATCAGATACATAGTGAGAGGGAGGAGGAATCATTTTAAACCTGAAATTTATATGACTTCTACACCTTCTACTTCATCACCATCATGGAAATCACCAGTATATTGTGTGCCCTAATAAACCATTGTACACGTCAAAGTTATGACACTTTTAATATAATAAATACATAAATACAATACTATATGGTTCTATACCAATTTAAAGGTATTTTCAACCATTTTTACTACACCTAAATATATCATGTTTTAACCGCAACCCATAGACTAGTATGAGACACAGTGCAAATCTTCAAACACTCTTTAGCACAGAGTTCAGTGATAAGTCATATTATGTAATAGTAATATAATAAACATAAATCTAAATGAAGTAATGGAGGAGGTACCTCAGGCTGTGGAGGTGTGAGTAGTGGAGTCATAGGAGTTATTTCCCCTGTGACTGGCTCAGGCCCAGCAGGAGCATTGTACATTACTGGAGCAAAACCCTGCAAACACACACAGGTACAAAAGAGGAACAATTCATAATGTACATATGTGAATGTAAACATGGCAACAGAACTGCAGAAGGCAACAGAAGGTAAATATGCAAAAGAGTGAAGCAGAATCGTACAGCTGGAGCAGATTGGTTGTAGGGAGCACCACTCCATTGAGGAGGCTGAGCTGGAGGAAACCCAGATGCAGGAGCGTATCCGGGGTTAAAGGGCTGAAATACAAGCAACAGTAGATAAATCCACGAAAAATTCATTTAACAGCAGTCTTATATTTGTATATTGTGTGTGTGTTCACTACAGCTCTGTCATTATATTTGTAGTAATTGAGATGTTTATATTGCTACTTGTTCCAATTAAGGAAAATATGGATCCCTGAAATCAAAAGAGATGGGCTGCATGTATAGGACATTCATTTGGAAGTAATAATCTATTATAAACAGATCATGAGTGATCATCAGTGACAAAAATCAGATTTTACATAATATGAGCAAGCAAATACATATGTCACTAGTATGTGATATTATAATTAAAAATGTGCCATCAAATGTGTATGTTACCGGGTTAGGGGGCATAGCAGGTGATGTGGCAGGATATCCACTGTAGGGTGGTTGAGGAGGAAATGTAGGATTAGGAGGAGGATGAACAGTACCTACAGCAGGGTAACCAGGAGTATAGACCTGTAAATCACACAAATACTGTAAGGCTATACAAGCATCAGCACTTGGTTAACAGATTCAGCTGTTTCCTTAGGAATTTAAATTTTTCTTTAAATGTTTCATCCACTGCCATTAGATAGAATGTGTTTAGTATACAGCATTCACTTTTATAATAACTTTCAAATGCGACAGAATGAAAAATGCAGTCAGTAACCACATCAATTATGCAAAATCATAAGCAAAATTAATCATAGTCCTGCCAACAGCATTAAAAGGGCAGTCTGAAAATATTGTAATTAAAGACTTCGCCCGACAGAAAAGACCAGGGGTCTCATTTATCAAAGCGTGCATAGAACAAGTTCTAAATTTGTGCTCAAGAGCCACCAGTATAGCAGGTGATGGCATTTATCACATTTATCACATGTGCATACACACAGCTGTACGCAATGGATGTTCATAAATCCCAAACATGAAACTTGAAATTCATGTGATCGCACATGGCCACACTCATTTGCATAATGAATGCCCCCAAACTGCCATATATCGTACACAACTTCCCTTTAAAAAGCCAAGCAGTCAGCTTGTGGCAATGCTTGTTACGGACAGTATAGAGCATGACAAATTGTCAAAGATGATGAACTTCATCGACAATGTAGAGTAGACAAAGTAGAGCTACTGTTGCATGAAGTACAGTAAAACAAAAATTGTTTATTTGGCATTTTTATGAGTGGTTTGTCTAATAATTAAATATGATTTTTAAAAGAAATTATGAGAACATGTGGACATTCTACTGTCCCAGTTACATTCAGAAACTCTGCAATGACATGAAAATTCATCATTTTTTCTGTCTTTTTTTGCTGCCTGTTTTGAAAATGCAATGGATCGTGGTGTGAGGGATGTGAATGAAAGAAAGACATATTATTTGACTCACAGTTGGTTAGGAAATGCCAGAGCTCTCTCTAATTTCTCTTAGAAATGTGCCAGTAGATAAGAAAAGAGCACAAGTAAAATTGCACTGGGCAACAAAATTGACTGATGATCCACTCCTCACTCTCAGTATAGAGTTTCCAGTGGACCTTGCTGTGAGCATTGAAATCTTAATTATTGTGTTACCATAATTACCCTCTCAATTATGCTGATATGATGGACAGTAAGTGAGATGGAAGCACCTCATAAATAAGTGTACCTGCAATTACACTTTTTTTTTTTTTTTTACCATTAGGGGCTTCTACATATGTGGAAATACAGCAGGCACATCCTCATGCACAAACAAAACTTGATAAATCACATTCTGTGCATAGAAAGGTGCATATGCACAGTTTAAGCAAAGAACTATGCATATGCACACTTGATAAATGAGACCCCAGAAGCTTAAGGGTGCTATTCCTTTGTATGTCTAGTCCAAATCAGAATGAAATACAAAGCACACATTTAAATCAATAAAAAATAAAAAGGCAGTCTCTGACTGCTGTTTTCTCTGTATTCATACGCAACTGCCATGTTTACGTCATGACAAAAAGAACTTCACCGTAGGGCTAAACACATCATTTCACGATTCAAACCAGGGCCAGCTGGGCAATACAGGCCCCTGCCTAGGGGCACCATCTAGAGAAGTGGGGCAAACATTTACATGCCCTTCAAATGTGCATTAAATTACATGGAACAAACACCTGAGTGTCCAGTCAAATGTGCCACTGCTGCCCTGCTTCATGCCTTCCACAGAAGGGAGCACTGAAACTGTAGCCCTGTTTCAGACCGGATGCACAAGCAGGACTTATTTGTACAGCAACATGTACAAATCTGGCATGATGTAGTGAAAATATGTGCATTCTGTAAAACCAGGGCTGACAGAGATGTATTGGGTGGTGTGGTGTAGCTGGGATCAAGTACTATTTCCAGTCAAAAGGTGATGCATGCACTAAGCTTCAAAAAGACACAGAGGGCAGGCATGGGTGACTGGGATCTGTGGCCATGAGGCTGTGCCAAGGATTAGATAAAACTAAGACAGAAGTGTGTGTTTTTTTCACATCCTGTTTGGGATTGGGGGAGGTAGGGGGTAGGTTTGCAGAGAGTCTAAATACTGCATGTGTAAATGCCTTAAATTCATCACCCAGTCCTTCCTGGAATGTCCCAAATAACCAAAATTAGTGCAATCTCCAGTTTTCTAGCTAACCTGCACACCAAAGCACACAAAATCTCTGATATAATTGAGATGTGGGGTAAAAATTCATGTTGCTCTTGCATTGCTCTTGCTGATGTGTTACCGGTGTGGGGCCCGCAATAGCTGTGGAGTTGGCGTAGTCTACTGGAGGTCCAGGTGGATTAATTTGGTTGTCTAACATCACAGTGGTGGTGGTGGTGGTGGTGGTGTGTTGGCTTCTCTTATTACAGATCTTCTTTCTGCAGCAACAGTAGATACAGGGTGGTATACCAAGCAACATCAGCAGACCCATTAAAGGACCTGCATTCACTCCCTCATGATGATCTAGAGAGAGAGAGAGAGAGAGAGAGAGAGAGGGAGAGAGAGAGAGTAGAGTGGGCAAAAGAGTTAATAAACCAGAAAAGAAGTAGCAGGTAATTTCCTCAAAAGATTAAAGAGGAGAACGGAACATGGAAAATGATGAACAGCGTCAGTTCCCTACAGACCAGGCTTGTTTAATTTTAACATTATGAATATCAGTTGGATCATATGTCATTTTATAATAATGGTAGATTTAAGACTTAATGACACCATTTTACAGTCATTTAAAATATCCTGCTATTGTACTGAGTCTGGCAGTTTATTATTTTTTTTTTAGCTTAGTGTATGGGAGTCACGTAGCTGCTCTATTAATAAGCCCGTTTTACCCGTGCAGTGTTTTACACACTCCCTCTGTCAATCACTGGCAATTCTAAACCTGTTAGAGTCGTCCCCAACCCACCCCCAGGAGATGGAGAGCTAAATAAAGGGTCTGCCTATGTGTGTGCAGGGGTGTTAACTATGGAAGCTACATGACCTGAACAGATGTTCATCACCAACAGTGATGTATTGTGTGATTTCAACTCAGGACAGCAAGAGAACGTGACTGATGAAGGAAGCAGTTTAAATGACTATAATGTGCAAAGCCTAACATGAAGATGAATGGCAGCAGTAGTTTTGGAAAACACTGAAATGTCTAATAAAAAATGTCATCTAGCCAGCGGTTAAAGATAATAATATTTCTGGGAGAATTTTCCAGTTACATTAGTTTATCCAAGGCCAAAGCATAGAATTATACATTTACTATCTGACTATAATGGTCTGTGAGGACAATGGCCCTGATTTGCTCTCCTTGATTCAGATATACTTTATGATTACAGTTTTGACTTTTGTAAGCTTCAGTATTGGTGAGGTTAGTATTGGTGAGGTTAGCTAATTGGTTCATTTTACATATTGCTTTTTATTGGTGTAGTTCTTCAATGATATGCTTTACCAGTATTTGGTTGCATATTGTGCTGGTGTATAAGCTTATGTATTTACTTGGCCCTAATTTGTTTGATATTTAGGTTTTCAGTGATCTACTTAATTAACGTAACTAAAGACCAGTAATTATGTTTATTCTAAGATTTATACTTGACAGAATATACACTACTGTCAAATGTGTGAACCCACCTGTTCATGGACAAGTTTTCTTCAAGGGTACTATTTTCTACTACTTCTGACTAATGATAAAGACATTAACACTATGAAATAATACAACTGGAATAATGCCATAGCAAAAAAAACTGTTAAACAAATCAAAACTATTTTAAATTCTTAACAGAATTCTTAATGATTCTTGGCATTTTCTCAAGCAGCTTCATAAAGGAGCTTCACGCCGCAGGAAGTTCCCAAATAGGCCAAGCTCCTCACTGCTTCTCCAACAATGAAAACTCATTGTTTGGGGAAAACAATTTACCTAAAGTAAAAACTGCTCATTAAAAATCATTTTAATCCAGAAATAAATTTATACATGGACATTAACTTCACTATTCACATCCTTTAGAGATGTACTTTCAAACACGCGCCTTTATCAACATTTCTTTAGATCAGATATATGTTTTTATTGTCTTGGTGTGTCCAGTTTTTAATGGTAGTGTAATGAAAACTAAATCACTGTATTATAATAATAATTGTTGATAGTTGATCAGTAATAGCTGTGAATTAATATTACAGAAGGTGGTCCGTTGCAAAGTTTGTTACCTCACAGGTCCAGCATTCCTTTAGACTTTATAAAATATTTTTGGGAATATTCAGAAATTCCATGTAGAAACTCACCAACCAATCTCATAGAGATGATCTTGACTTTGCGATTTAGACGATCTCTGAGTGTGTAGTTGCCCACATCTGACACATTGACATTGAGCACCTCAATGCTGTTGCTAGTCACCTGGATCCGTCCCATGTACTCAGGATGTAAGTTGCCCACAGGTGAGCCACGCTCCACCAGAGTGAGGTTGAAATCATCGTTTGAAAAATGTAGTGTGGCATTATTCTTCGAAACACCACTCAGTGAAATGCTTAAGGTTTCACCAGCCACACAGTCCTGGATACCTGTTTTAGCTTTTAAAACAATCAACAGAGATAGTATTAAATATGAAGTTTGTACAAAGGATATTGTACCTGTTGTATATAGAAAAATGTGTGTTTCTCTAAGCATATCGTGGCATCGTGCACAGACTCTTGCATAATGTGAGCATGTCCATTAGGGGACAGTGACACATGAACCACACTGAAATTTACAGAATTTACAGAGATGACTGCCAGACTCGCACCCATGGAAGGGACAATGTCAGAAGGCGAGAACGAAGAATACTTCAATATTTTGCAGTAAAAATAATAAATAGAAGATAAAATATGCTGGAGGAAAATAGAAACCTTGCATGTCCAAATATAAACTAAGTTAATTCTCAGTGAAAGCACTTCTGAAGCATTTGCACTCATCTCCACACAGCAGTAAGAAGTGACTCTTGCATCAAAGCATTTCAATTTAACCAGTTTTGAATCCACAATTCTATCAAGCTTGGAATTATAGATGCTTTAGATTTTTGTTAATTGAGTCAGAAATTTTATTATTTAACATTTCATTGTCTAGACTTGAAATGTAGCTGGAACCATACTACTTTAAACAATATTATTCTGAATTTCTTTAAACTTGCAGAACAAATGTCACAATGCTTACAGGTACGCAACTGGACACAACTCTCTGCCAATCAATCAGCTTTCAAGACTGGTCAGTGCACAGAACCATAGACAAAGTGATTAGTTGTCTGGCTAGGAGGTAAGGTAGCTCATCTCTGCATGTCTGTGGGCCAGGCTTATGCATAATACCCCTTTCTGCATCATGACACACATATGTGTTAACACAGAATTGAAGCCTAAAGTCACTTACTGATAACCTTCAATAAATGGATGGAAATCTTTTTGTTCCAGAAGTTATACACAGTGTAGGTTCCCTGATCTTCAAATGTGACAGAAAGAATTTCAAATTTTCTGTTATCATCTCTTCCGATTACTATTCCCCTTTTAGTTATGGAAAATCTGGACCAAAGGACATTCTTCTGTGATTCATCCGCAGAGACATACTCCAAATTCTCAGCCCCAGTCGGCAGCCTGATACTAAGCTGTTGTCCGTACATCAGTTTCTCATGATAGGTCTTAGTCGTAGTAGTAGCAGCAAAGGAGTCTAAGGAGAGAGAGAGAGAGAGAAGGGGGTGGGAGACTTTAAAAATTTACGTAATAACGTCTACCATACCATAATGCTAATAAAATTAAGAATAACAAAATGATATAGTTTTCTTTGTGGTCATCAAATCAGAGAATTCACAAATCAGAGAATGTGGTACTATTGTACTCTGAATGATGCAGTCTTTGTAGAGTAATATTCTGAATCATTCTTGGGAATGCATGAGAATGTGAAAAAGGGAAACAAAATTTCTTACACATAATATGAACTGCTAAGAGCAGGATCCAGAAACCTTGCATCTTTCTGTGAACGAAAGAGCGAGATGTTAAAGTTGAAGTCATGTGGACACTAGATTATCATGTCCAGACTGGTCCAAAACAGGAATCTCACAAATATGTTAACCACAGTTAAGTAGGAATATATATATATATATATATATATATATATATATATATATATATATATATATTCCATATATATATATATATTAGGGGTGGGAAGGAGTGTCCAAAAAAATGGTCTGACTGATTTCTTTAGAGCGTGAGCTGAGAAATGAGAATTCTTCACTCTATGATTATTACATTAGCTAAGCAATAAGATGACCTATTGTTTTTTTAAACATCTCAGATTGTGAAGAATTCGCTTGTATTTTTATTTAATTCATTGATCAAAGGTAAATGTAAAATTCCTTAAATACCATTTCTCAGTTCAAATACATTTGATTGAATAAATCAATCAATACAATACAACAATCAATAAATCTAAGATAATGGACAATTTAAAAAAAAAAAAGCCCTAAAATATGCACATATAATTCATTCTAGCTTTAAGTCTATTTTTATTCTATTCTTTATTTATTTACTGATTATACTGCATATATTATACTGTAGTCATTATTTTAAAATCTTTTTTCTTTATTTTTGCTGTTTCCGAATTTATTCCTTCATGTAATTTTAATACTGTGTTCTGAATTAATGTCATTTTTCTTTTCTTTTTTCCACAATGAGAGGGCGTGTTTTTTCGCATTTATGCAGAGCAATCAAGCTCAGATGGGAGAATAATTGTGAGCAGCCATGAATTCATGACGTCAGAAAAATAGTGATCTCGAGAGCTTCATATTCTTTTAGAAAGCCGAGAGGCATAATAACATACACTATATGACCAAATATAACACTGCATGGCCAAAAGTGTGTAACAAAGGTATGTAACAACTACTGCATTTGTGGGACACAGCACTGGAAATCAGTCATACAGAGAAGTTGAAGTGAAAGAGTCTCCAGTCTTAATGTGCAGTCTACCGGGAAATCACAGCAGCTTTTCTGCAGCACGCAAATCTTGTTTTCATGTGCATTCGTGTTTGGTGGTTTTTAAAGCAGTCTATGAAACAGCACTTAGAAACGGAAAAAAACACAAAGATTCCTACCACTTGGTACAGAGAGCTGACTAGAGATCTCGCACAGCTAAACACACACACACACACACACACACACTGCAGAGTAGGGCGATTTAATAGAGCTCATACTCACCTGAGATTGTTTTTCTGGAGTAGATGCAGGAAAAAGCTTACTTTCCTTGATCAATGTGCAGTACCAGGGGGAAGCAACTTTATCCTAAACCGCGCAACACTAGAGGCAATCACCTAATAATAATAATAATAATAAAGCATCAGAAATACAGCCCGATGTGCAGACAGTAAATCATTCCAGGAACAGAGAAAGCCAACATCATTTACAGCACAGGCAGATAAGATGGCGATTGGCCAGAGGAAATGGGTGTGGTCTGGAGGACCTCCTGCTCCACAGACACTTGCTTTTCGGAGACACTGATGTCTGCATTCGGCTTTCTTTTACTTTTTGTTGTTGTTGTTATTGAAAAATTAGAAAATAAAAACATGACAGTAACTGCATGTAATGTGTATTTGATATATAATCATTATACGTAACGTCAGTCTGCTTCAATCTACACCATCTGTTTGTAATAACATCTCTCATTCTTCTCACGCAAACTCTGCACTCTACCCTAGTCGGGAAAATGGCGTCACGTGGATTCCGGCAATCACGTGAGTAAATAACTTCAAACATTCCTCTGGGAGGCGTGATGAAAGAAGTGAGATGTGCATCTACATTCAAATGTTTCATACATAATAGTGTTCCTGCGGAATTAAAGACACACTTTTACTGGAGGCGTTTAATGGAACTTCTGTTGAAAGAAATAGGGAAAACTTTCTCTTTTTGAACTAAAACTGATTGCACCCCAATCTCCACCCACCCCAATCCCTACCCCCTCTGCTCCCCAATCCCCACCCCCTCTGGTCTCCAATCCCCAATCCCCACCCCCTCTGCTCCCCAATCCCCACCCCCTCTTCTCCCAATCCCCAATCCCTACCCCCTCTGCTCCCCAATCCCCACCCCCTCTGGTCTCCAATCCCCAATCCCCACCCCCTCTGCTCCCCAATCCCCACCCCCTCTTCTCCCAATCCCCAATCCCTACCCCCTCTGCGCCCCAATCCCCACCCTCTCTTCTCCCCAATCCCCACCCCCTCTGCGCCCCAATCCCCACCCTCTCTTCTCCCCAATCCCCACCCCCTCTGCTCCCCAATCCCCACACCGTGTGTGGTAGATAACCAAAAATGACTGATCTTTTAAGAAAAGAAAAAAAAAAAAATTGTGAAAATTTTTTACACCCAGACATGTGTTAGTTTGATTTTTACTTCGAACATTTGAATCATTATCATGATTTGCATACAAGAAGACTATATAAGTGAATTTCCCTGTTTATAACTACAGTTCACTGCAGCAAATGTAAAAAGGCAAATAGTGGCACAGGAGGTCTCAGGAGTGCATTTGGTTCATTCTTGCTAATTTTCTGACTAATGATTAGTTGTTAAGATCATTAAAAGCTTAATATTTGCCATTTTTTGCCCAGGAGAGTACATTTTTACATATTTACTCTTAACAGTAAATACATCTCGGTAGATACAGTATAAGTTCATTGATAATTTCCAAATTTTCTAAGCTCTTTTCCCATTAATAAAACAAATACCTCAACATATGATACATTTCTGAAGTCCTCAAGGTGACTATTTAATATTCATTAAATATGTGAAATTTATCACAATTCATCACCAACATACTTTTATATTGTATGAATGCAGTAGATGAAGTAAAATTGACTACATATTAAGATGTTGGTCTAAATAACTTTCTGTAATTAATTTCTTATAGCAATAACAATAACTGGGTTAAGAAAAGCTTCACTATTTTTCCAAATTCATAACCCATCTTTTCTAAAATTCATTATGAACAGATTAAGTAAAAATCACAGTAAAAACACCACTAAAAGGTAAGTAACATTGTATAATTTACTTTTGCAGTAGCAGCATAACACAAGTAACATCGAGCTAAGTAAAAACATTTGCATACTAAGTCTAAGTAATGTTCTATATTTCCCAGTCTACCTTATTCCACTGCTTATTAAAATGCTTAATGAAAACACCATTTAATACACATAAAATCTGTTAATGCGTCATTTAACCATAGTTGTGGTTTCATGCATCCATTATATCTCTTATATCACTCTCTTATATCACTCCACTTACTGTATTTTAAGACTGTCCCAATTTACTTGAACCATCCATGTGTTAGAAAAGACAATACAACCCTTCACTATAAATCATGATTAGCTCATTAAACCATGAACACAGAATTTGTATTCTGACGTTTGCTCATTTTAATCAAAAGCAAATGACCTTTCATAATATGAACCTGTGAATTAGCACTACTTACAGTCTTATCTCTTTTCTTACAGTATCTCTTTTTAGTGTTTAACAGGCATGTGAGATAGAGTAAAAGGCATTTTAAAACTATCGAGCTCCATCACTATAGTGGAAATGGGAAATGGCCAGACGGATCAATACATGTACTTTGTGGATTCCAGACTGGAAATCTGAGTGCTAGAGTAGCAAAAGAAATCAGTGCAAGAGACATGACAAAGGTGCAGAAAACAACAGACATTCCCAACAACCAAGTGGTAAGATTCGTTTGGTAAGTATGGCATCCTTTGTATGTAATTGTACGTATATGAATCAGTTTGTAACATCTAGCCTGGACATTTCCCCTCCAGACCATCAGAGGGCACCCTCCCCTGAATTCAAATCATCTCTATGCTATCTCCACTCATTTACTGTTTGTCCCAATAAAAAGCACATCCACCGGTCAGTCATTACAAAGCTTTACAGTTTGTCAGTCATTTGAGTTCTGAGCCAGGTATATTGCTATTCTGTGTATGACCATGCCTTGATTAATCTTATCTCTGCCTTTTTCTTGACTCGTTGGTTTTGATACAATCTCTGATTTCTGGTATTTTGACTCTGGCCTGTATTCTGACTACTTTTGGATTGTATTTGTAATTTGTCTGCAATTAAAAGCTTTTCCGGT
The DNA here is from genome assembly GCF_027358585.1 of Pangasianodon hypophthalmus. Taxonomy (NCBI): domain Eukaryota; kingdom Metazoa; phylum Chordata; class Actinopteri; order Siluriformes; family Pangasiidae; genus Pangasianodon; species Pangasianodon hypophthalmus. The sequence goes on from NC_069712.1 coordinate 8,866,486, forward strand.
ACTGCCTCTGACTGTTTTGATCCTGCTAATAAACTTCCTGCAAACAGACCCTTACTCTGCCTCAGTCCCCGTGTTACAGAGCTCAGTCCTGTTATTCATTCATTTTGGGAGGCTGGAGACACATGCCATTGGGAGGATGCATTGTGGAGTTTGATGACAGCTGGCAGAAAAGACCCACAATAGTACTTCCTAGAGCACTGTGGTAGAATGAGGCGAGAACTAAGAGCGCCATGGAGAGGGTGGGCAGAACTGTTCAAGATGATCTCCAGTTTTGTTGCCATCCTCTTCTAAGTAACACTTTCAGAGTCCAGAGTCAGATCTGTGATGGAATTGGCTTTCTTGATCAATTTAATGAGATGTTTGGCTCCTGCAGTGGTGCTCCACCATACAAAAGAAAGTTGGCTAAAATAGACTAATCAGTGCATTGGTGGTGTCTGTCCAGTCCAATCTGCAGTTTAGGTAGACCCACAGGTGCCTGTAAGACTGCACCATCTCTTCCTCCCCCTAGTCATGCAGGTTCTTTAACACACTGGAAATCCACCATCTGTTCCATTGTGTTACCAAAGTCATTTTTTTGCAGCCAGGGATTCCTTGAACTGTAAAATAAATAATTTCACAGACTCCCTCAGTACAGTCCACAAACATAATCCAACTATTTAAATACTAGGCTCATTATTTAAATGTGTACGATATTATTATTAAAATAATATCATGGACCTCCTGGCCAAACTTCATGGACCCCACTTTGAAAACCACTTGTTTAAAGCACAAAATTAATATGTAGCTCTTCTGTGTACATCTGTTTTAAAGGATTACTGGAAAAATACTGGTATTCTCTTGTATCTTTTGCTATCCCAACGGCTGTGTCAAAATATATTTTCCCTGTGTACACTAGATGGGTAAAAGTATCTGGACACCTGAACATCATATTCAAATGTGCTTTTTGAACATGAATTTTTAAACCCATTGGTATTACTATAGAGTTGGTTCCCTCTTTGCTGTTATAACAGAGGCAGTTCAAAACTTATAAGTGTTGCAGTCAATGGCATGTGCAAGGTGCTTTCAGTGGTCGTGCACTGTGAGCCTGTGTGGAGCTGGCGTGCTTTGAGAAATCGTCACCTCACAATATTAGCACTTACAGTTAACCAGGGCAGCTCTAGCAGACATTTGATGAAAATGATTGAATAGGTGGTAGCCTATGTCAGTGCCGTGTAGAAATTCACTGAGTTCTTCAGTACAGCCCGTTCTAGTGCCAGTGTTTGTGTACGGAAATTTCACAGCTGGATGTTTGATTTTATCCACCTGTTAGCAATGGGTATGACCAAAATAGCCAGACCCCTCCAAGTAGAAAAGGAGCTCACATAGAGTATACCTTATCATTTTCAACAGGGTAAGAGTACTAGGAGACACAAATCTTTCAGGGTAATAAATAAGAACATTTTACATGTAGAATACTACTACTACTACTACTACTAATAATAATAATAATAATAATAGTAAAGACTACACATTTTAATAGAACTTTGTTTTTAATACAATGTGTTATACATTTGCTATTATTTTATGCAACCTGTATTTCTAAGTACAACTGACTACATATTCAGTTGATGGCCTAAGTAACATTGTATAATTTATTTCTTCACACAGTCACATCATCAGGGTTAAAAAATTCTTCAATATCCCAAATTTATAACCAATCTTTTCTAAAGCTGAATTTGAACAGATTATGTAAAAATCAAGGTTAAAAAAACACAACTAAAAGGTAAGTAACGTTTCATAATTTATTTCTTTATTCTTACATTAGCAACATAAAGTTTTTTTTTAAATAATAATAAATTCACATCACTCTCTAAAATTATATGAATATAGTACACAAAGTAAAAAACACCTGCATACTAAGTATTAGGCCTGAGTAAAGTTCCATATTTCCCAGTGCACCTTATTCCACTGCTTAGGAAATGCTTTAGAAAACACCATTTAATGCACATAAAATACATCAATGCATAATTCAACCATACTGTGAGGTGTTTCATGTATCTGTTCATTAATCTGTTATAGCCCTTCATTTTTCCTCATTCCAATTATTGTATTTTAAGATTGAATTTAAGTCTCATTTTACCTGAATCACCCAATACTATTTCACTGTAAGTTATAACCAGTTCATTAAACCATGAACACATCCTATGTATCCAGAAATGATTACTTATTTGAATAAAAAGCAAATGACCTCCTTTCATAGTACAGACATATGCATCAGCGCCATTTAACTCTTGTGAACGATGCATCTTTTTTGTGTTTAAAATAATAGTCAAGAGGGAGGAAAAACTACAGGATGTTGGAGCTTGAGTCATTTTCCTTGTTGATTTTGAATTGGGCGGCGGTGTCTGAGGAGTCATCAGTATCAGAGTACGGGGCAGGATTCTGTGCCACCTAGTAGAGGAGATGAACAATATTAATGTGATGAGGGAAAGAGGATCAGATACTTCTAAACCTTCTACTCCATCACCATCATAGAAATCACCAGTGCATCATCAATGTCAAACACATAGACTACATAACAGTCTGTGGTTCATTACCCATCTGGAAGGGTATCTTCAACCATCCTTAATGCTCATATATGGTACAAAATGCCCCAAAAGAGACACGTATATAGGTTAATTAGGGTTTTTTGAAGCACAAAACTAAAATTCTATATAAGTCTGATGTAAAGGATTACTGGTAAAAAAAATACTGGTATTCTCTCTATACCCGTTGCTATCACAACAGCTGTGTCAAAAATACACTTTCCTTGTGTACACTGCATGCGGACACCTGAACACAACATCATTTTTTTAAACCCAGGGGCATTACTACGGAGTTGGTCCCCCCTTTGCTGCTGTAACAGAGGCAATTCAGAACTATGAAATGTTGCTGTTGCTGACATGCTTCAGCTTTTGCTGGTCATGTACTGCGAGTTTGTGTGACCTGCTTTGTCACTGAGCTATTCAGTACGACCCATTCTACTGTCACTGCTTGCATGTGGAAATTACAGGTTAGATGGCCAGACCCCTCCAATTAGAAAAGGAGACCATATATTTTAGACCTGTAGTGTATATTTTGTGCACTGTAAGATAGGGGAGTGAATCTATGGCAGAGGATTGCTTAAATAGTATTTCAATTACACTTGGTATTAAATCAGTTTCCCCAATTTAAACTGCATATTTATGGCGGATACATCATGTTTTAACCTTAACCCACAGGCTAACGATCAAACAATCTTCAACACAGGGTTCAGTGTTAAGTCATATTATGTTAGAGTAATAAAAGAAACATAAATGGAAATGAAGTAATGGAGGAGGTACCTCAGGCTCTGGAGGTGTGAGTAGTGGAGTCATGGGAGTTATTTCCCTTTTGACTGGCTCAGGGCCAGCAGGAGCATTGTACATCACTGGAGCAAAACCCTGCAAACACACACAGACACAAAAGAATAATGTACTTATTTTTAATCTGACCAGTGAGGACTGCAGAACAGAAGGACAGAATGCAGTGGGGGGCAGAATAAAATAAATATATCAGTGGATGAAGCAGAATCGTACAGCTGGAGCAGGTTGATTGCTGGGAGCACCACTCCACTGAGGAGGCTGAGCCGGAGGAAAGCTGGATGCAGGAGGATAAAGGGGATTCTGGTTGCTGTATTCAGGGTTAAATTCCTAAAAAAAAAAAAAAAAAAAAAAAAAAAAAAAAAGAAACAATATATAAATCCATTAATAAGTAATTTCCCACCAGTCGTATTTACATCATTTAAATATAAGTGAGCAAGGAAATAAATGGATATGATATAATAATTACAAATGTGCCATCAAATGTCCAGTTACAAAACTTCTTTGCTCACCATCCAAACAACCCTAACAGTGTGTGTGTATATGTGTGTGTGTCTTACCGGGTTAGGGGGCATAGCAGGTGATGTGGCAGGATGTCCGCTGTAGGGTGGTTGAGGAGGAAATGTAGGATTAGGCGGAGGATGAACAGTACTCTCACCTACAGCAGGGTAGCCAGGAGTATAGACCTGTAAATCAGTAGTTGTTAGTTGTTTCTTTAGGTAATGTGTAGTAATTTTCTATTTTTTCCTATCCAGCACCATTAGATAAGGGGTTTAGTATATGACATTCTTTTTATTTTTACTTAATTTTTACTTTATTTTTGCAAAAAAGGAAGCATAACCCTGCTAGCAGCTTTAAAAGCACAGTCTTAAAATCCAAAGTCCAGTAAGGTTTTGTCAAACAGACAAGACCAAAGGATGCTATTGATTTGTTTGTCTTTTCCAAATCAGAAGGAAATACAAAAACCCAAATTTGAAATAATCAAAAAAGAAAATGACACACTGGCTAAAGAGTATGAGAGAATGGACAAAGATCTGTCTCGAACTGGCTGTTTTGCTCCACATGTGAACGTGATTGCTTTGTTCACACACTGACCATACGAATGGCATTGTTGGGGTAAACGTGCCATGGTTCATTTCAAACCAGGGCTGGCTGGGCAACATAGGGCATGATCTCTGTGGCCATGAGGGTGCACGAAGGACACTTGTCAAGGGTTACCGATTTAACACTAACACCTATCCATAGTACAATATGTGCTGTGTTGTGTGCTGGTGTGTTACTGGTGGGGGGCCTGCAGGAGCTGCCGGATTGATGTAGGCTGGTGGAGGTCCAGGTGGATTAACTTGGTTGTCGAACTTCACAGTGGGTATGTTGGTGGTGGGTTGGCTGTTCTTTTTACAAATCTTCTTTCTACAGCAGCAGCAAACACAGGGTGGTATCCCGAGCAACAGCAGCAGAGCTGTCAGAGGACCTGCAGTAATCCCTTGATGATGATCTACAAAGAAACAGAGAGAGTGAGTGAGAGAGACAGAGACAGAGACACGGAAGTCCTCAAAAGATTAAAGAGGGGAATTAGATATGGAAGATGATGATCAGTTACATACAGACCATTAAATTTACTTGTCTAAAAAAATTCCATTCTTAATACCATGAATATTAGTGAGATCTTATGAAATTTTCTATTAATGTTAGAATAAAGACACTGTTTTACAATAATTTAAGACATCTTGCTATCTTACTGGCCCTGGCAGATATTTTATGTTTGGAGTCATCTAGCTGCTCTATTAATTAAGCCATTTCTTTCATTTTTCTTGTGAAGTGTTTTTCACATACCCACTGTCAGTAACTGGTAATTCTAAAACTCTTAGTCCCCCCAAGAAACAGAGAGCTAAATAAATGCTTTGTCTACACTATAATGCCAAAAGTGCACTTTGTGGCCAAAAGTTTGTGGACACCTGACCATCATACCCATGTGCTTGTTGAACATCCCATTCCAGACGTAGTCCCCCTTTGCTGTTATAATAAGCTCCACTCTTCTGGGAAGGCTTTCCACTAGATTTTGGATCGTGGCTGTGGGATTTGCCCATTCAGCCATAAGAGCATTAGTGAGTTCGGGCACTGGTGTCAGCCGAGAAGGCCTGGCAGAGAGTCAATGCTCCAATTCATCCCAAACGTGTTCAGTGGGGTTGAGGTCAGGGCTCTGCACATGCAATTCTAGTTCTTCCACTCTAACCTTGGCTTGGCAAACCAAGTCTTCAAGAATCTAGCTTTGTGCACAGAGCCATTGTCATGCTGGAACAGGTTTGGCCCTCTTAGTTCCAGTGAAATCTTAATGTTACAGCATACAAAGATGTTGTGGCTGCAGTTTGGGGAAGGCCCATAGGGTTGTGACGGTCAGGTGTCCATACTTTTGGCCATATACTGTATGTGTGTGCAGGAGTGGTGTTGTTAATTGTGGAATTAGCACCAATAATATATAAATGTACTCTGTCATTTTAGCGTATTTTGTGGCAGCAATCAAGAGCACATGACTCGTGAAGGAAGCACAATGATAAGCTATATTCAGGTGCAAAGCTTAACATGAAGATGAATGGCAGCGGCTTCACCCAGGAGGCTTTTCTTAAAATTCGTAAATAGGCCAAGCTCCTCACTGCTTCTCCTCCTTTCTTGATGAAAAGTAATTGTTATGGGAAAACAATATAATTTAAGTAAAAACTACTCATTAAAACTACATGTTGATTCAAAAACATCGCTATTAAATCCTTTAGAAACCAATCCCAGCCATAAGCCTTTTAAACCTTTGACTGACATTATAAGTGAAAACTGTAGAATTTTTCCATGTTCTCCCTGTGTGTGTGGGTTTCCTCTGTGTTCTCTGGTTTCCTCCCACCTCCTAAAACATGCTGGTAAGTGTGTTTACTGGTAGGTGATACTATTTACTGGGCTGATAGAGGAAACTGACAATCAAAAGCAGAAATGGTTTTGTAACATAAGGTTTTTTTATTTCACTTATGTCATCTTAATTTTTTCACATACTTTAATCAATTTGTTTTATTAATAATCTACAGAACTACTAATCAGGAAAACATACAGTAGTTCTTGCCAGATGTGCTCCTCCAATTAATTCTAAGAAGGATAACTTTAGATTTTATAGAAATATTTCTGGGAATACTCAAAAATTTCAGGTGGAAACTCACCAACCAATCTCATAGAGATGATCTTGACTTTGCGATTCAGACGATCTCTGAGTGTGTAGTTGCCCACATCTGACACATTGACATTGAGCACCTCAATGCTGTTGCTAGTCACCTGGATCCGTCCCATGTACTCAGGATGTAAGTTGCCCACAGGTGAGCCACGCTCCACCAGAGTGAGGTTGAAATCTTCGTTTGAAAAATGTAGTGTGGCATCATTCTTCGCAAGGCCACCGAGTGGAATTCTAAATGTTTCACCAGCCACACAATTCTGGGAACTCCTTTTAGCTTCAAAAGCAATTACCAGAGGTAGTATTAAATTCTCATTTAAATAGGAAGTTTGTGCAGAGGAAGCATTGTATATAAAAACAAGTTAAGAATGGACAAATATAAAACTAGGAGTTGAAAAAGAAAACTGGCATTAGCAGGGCATGTTAACAGAAGCCTAATATCACTTACTGGTAACCTTCAATAAATGAATGGACATCTTTCTGTTCCATAAGTTCAGCACGGTGTAGATGCCTTGATCATCAAATGTGAGAGAACGAATAACAAATTTCCTGTTACCATCTCTTCCTGTTACTGTTCCCCTTTTAGTTATGGAAAATCTAGACCAAAGGACATGGTGGTCTGTTTCATCCACAGAGGTAAACTGCAATTTCTCAGCTCCCATGGACAGCCTGATACTCAGCTGTTCGCTATACATCCGTTCTTCATGATATACCGTAGTAGCACAGGAGTCTAAGGAGAGAAAGACAGGAAAATTAAGAGCTCTAGGCCTACAAAATTTACTTTATGACTCCTACCACACCATATGCTAATACAATTATGATAACATAATTATACAGTTTTCTTTGCAGTCGCAGTCATTGGTATTTTCACGATAAAATCATTTACTTGGTTATTTGTAATACCCAGAAGTTGATGTAAACCTGTGACCTAAAATCAGCCATTTACACTGCTTAGCTTCAGTATAAAAACAGGAGAATGTGGTACTATTGTACTCTGAATGATCTTTGTAGAGGCATTGCAGTCCTTGTAGAGGCATGTTCTGGATGATTATTGAGAATGCACAGGAGTGAATTAAAATGAAAGAAAAAAAAAAACTTACACGTAATTTGAACAGCCAAGAGCAGGATCCAGAAACCTTGCATTTTTCTATTGGTAAAAGAATAAAATGTTCAAGTTGATGCTAGCAAGAACAATGCAAATGACTGCTACAGATATATGTGTGGAAATGGTCGTGGCATAGGCCTGTTTAACATTGTCTAGTGAGAGCACTCTAAGCTGGGAAGTTATGGAAGCTTAAAGCTGTTAAATTTCAAAGAGGGTCAGAAATACCTTATGGCAGAAACTCATTTTGATCATGTTACAAAGGAAACATGTAGAGCTCAATGTCGGGAATGCCTCCACCGCCAAGTCTTGTCCTTCATGTTACTAATTTGTATGACTGAAATACCCTTAAAATATGCATCAAACAGGGAGGAAGCTATTGAAGAAAACCTACTTATCTGATCTTTACATGACCTAATCAGTTCATCTACTGATTACTGTGATAATTCATATAAATCCTACAAACATTCAACCGCTTGTTCTTGAGATATCACACTAACAAGAATCTTGGACAGACGCACAGATGGACACACAGACGGACCGATGGCATGGCAAAATCATAAATAGCCAGAAAATGGGTCATAAGTTTCATCATTATGAAGTAACATTATGCAAACTATTGCAAACATGAACTGTATGTGTCATTTGAACTGTAGATCAAGGACATCTAAATGATCACTTAAAGAGATAGCTTTAACAACTACTGCATATCTGGGAAGCAGAAATGAAGACATACGGGGGAAGTTTAATTGAAACAGTCTGCAACTTTAAGAATTGTGCAGTCTAATAAGGTAATAAGGTAAAAAAAGAACGGTACAGAGAGCTCACTACCGAACTCACACTGCCTTCACACTGCCGGTCCTCTTATGAGACATAGATTACAAAGTAGTATTATTTATTTGAGTTTAGACTCACCTGAGGTTTAAATGGGGAATGTAGAGCCCCTGGGTAAGCCAACCTTCTAAACCTTTATCCTAAGTCCTAATAATAATAAAGCATCAGAAAAACAAGAGGAACCCTGTCGTGCAGAATTATACTTCCTTTCACTGAAAAACCTGTCAGACGAGATAACTGCATGGCATTTTAAAAAGATAAAACAAGACAGAGCATGCCAACTTTTGCAGCACACAGAAACGTGGGATTGGCCAATGGGTGAGGTCTCAGGGAGCTCCTACTCCACAAGTACTTGCTTTTCGGAGAATTAATGTCTGCATTTTTTTTTTTTGGAAAAAAATCACAAAATGAAAAGATGACAGTGAATGCATTTAATGTAAATTTGACATTAACCTCAGTCTGCTTCCATCTACAGTGTCTTTAATAGCATCGCTCATGCAGACTCCACAAGCACACACACTCACCTACCTGGCCACACCCAGTCCAGGATATGGTGTCATTTTTTTTTCTGAAGATATGTGACTAAATAATTCAATTCAGCTAGGAGGCGCTCTGAAAGAAGTGAGATGCACATATGAATTTCATAATACTGCAGTGTTTACTTCAGAATAACCGATACAACTCACTAGAGGCGTTTAGCCAAACTGTTAAATGGGAATTCTGTTGGAAGCAATAGGCAAAACCTTCTCTTTTGAGTATGCATGTGTAAGTGTTCAACCTGTGTATTGTGTTGAAATTATTATTGTGTGTATTAATTTAGTGCAGTGTGTTGTCTTCGTGATTGTGAATGTACGTGTGATGATACTGATGTCATGCCTTTAACAGCCAGCAAGAGTATCCGGTTACAATCAGGGTACGAGCTTAAGGAGGATAAAAGCTGTCAATTCACCATGTACACTATACCATCATGTCCTAAAGGCTATTTTACCATATATTATAAACAAATAAAAAAATAACCCTTAACATAAAAAAAACCTTAGTATTATAGTAGTGTTCTATCTGGTTTAAGAACTAATGAGAGGTTAATTTTTGAGGAGGCTACATGTGTAAGAGTGTACATTTATTTTTATAGTGTGATGTAAAAATAATTGAAGGAGGTAACTGATATCCCGTCATTTAAATAAATAAATATGAAAATGAATAAATAACAATTTACATGTACAGTAATAAGGATAATAATAGCCTAATAATAATAATAATAATAATAATAATAATAATAATAAATGTTAAGATGCATTACATTAGTGCCACACATCACACAGGAAAGTGGCATGATAAACCTGTTAAAGGGGTTAAAGGATAATTCTAACAAAAGAAACCAGTTGATACACTTACAAGAATACAGTGAATATGTTGCACAAATCTATTGTCTTAATAGCTTTTTTTGGTTTGTTTCTTTTGTTTTTGGAGAACACACTGAATTTGCAGAGTTATTTATACCAATAATATACCATACTCATGTTTTGTCTCTAGTCAATGCTAATGCTTTTTCAGATGAAAATAATAATTTCCCCAAATAATACTTCAAATAACTTTAAAACAATAATTAAAAAAAAAAAAACTCTTACATTCAAAAAAAAAAAACCTCTTACATTCTGCTTGTTTGACAGAGATCCAGTAGCTCGGTCATGCTGTATGTACATGAACAATAAATTAGGCTATATGTGCCAAAATCTTCGAGGGGCCTCAGACAACTGCCTGCATTGAACGTCTTTTATCCACGCCTCTGTAAATGGTACGGAATCATGTGTAATAAGATGAAAACGGTTACTTTTGAATTGCGTATATTCTAAGGTCATAAGAGAACTTATGAGCAACTCTCACTTACATCTCTCATATGAAGGTTGATAGTTGCTCTAAGAAAGAACAAGGAAAACATGCCACTATTGCGTTGTATTGTAAAGCTTCATATCAATGCATGTACTTGAGTTTTATAAGCTTTTCTGTCCCCAATTGTCACCTAAAATAGATATGTAAACATAATTGTTTAATATAAATAAACTATTCTGTAATATTTCATAAGCTAGAAACATTTCGTAATTATGTGGGCTAAACAATCAGAGTCATTAAATTATCAACAATTCTCTGATGCATACACAGCTTAATAGGAAACAACCTAAGATTCTACTTGCTGGTGTAACAGCAGTGAAAAATGATGATAGTACAGTGCTGGTTTCCCCCACATGAATTGCGTAATAGAAAGTGCTTATTTTATTTTCATGATATAGTCATGATGGAGCTCTCCATTGCACAAGGATAAGAACTGCCTTTAAAATTCATGAAAAGTAATGATAAAGAAACTAATGGTAAATCTACATATAAGAGATGCACACTATATACTGCACTGTAATATACACTAGGGTAGGATATTACACGTATGTTCTGTATGAATACATATGTGTTACTGAGGATGGGTGGGTTGAGGGGAAGCAAGTGGGGTGTAATTGTTTATTGTTCATATCTATGCTTGTTTTTTCTTTTCTTTTTCTTTTTTTTGTCTTTTTGCTTATTGCTGAAATCAAATAAATAATTGTTAAAAAAATTATCTGATATTAAAATAATAATAATAATAATAATAATAATCATAATAATAATCATAATAATAATAAAATAAAAACCCACAGCTACCTTTAAATGTTCAAAAAAAAGTTGTTAGTTTATCCAGGACTAGGTCAGTCTATAATTTCAAACTTGTGCTGCAACAACAAAGAACTATTACAGAATATTTATTATACAATAGGCCTACACAGTCAACAGTGACAAGTACCAATACAGACAGGCTTAACTGTTCAGTTTAACTAAATTGTATTCATTGAATTTCCATTTTTTATTATTATTATTTGCATTGTTTTGAAACTCACATTCTTATACTATTTAGAGTGTATAAGGAGACAGCCATGACCACCCACAAGCTGCAGCTGGTGACATTGCATACTATTTTGATTAACAAAATACAGATCTAGTTAAGCCTTTGTGCAATTTAGAATGGAGCCTATGCAACACAGGGATAAGTGTGTACTGAGGTCACAGAATTGGTGAGTAGAAATAGTGCTGCTCATGTCCTGGGATTTACACACTCTAGAGTTTACACAGAATGGTGCAAAAAAAAAAAAAAAAAAAAGTCCAGTGAGCAGCAGTTCTGTGGGTGGAAAAGCCTTGTTGATGAGTTAGATCAGAGGAAAATGGCCAGACTGGTTCAAGATAACAGGAATCCCACAGTAACTCAAATAACCACTCTTTACAACTTGTTTACATCTGGAAATAAGTTAGACAAGAGTAGACTTTCTGAGAGTATTGGTTTTAGCACTTCTACAAAACTGACCAACTATTATTATTGATGGAAACAAGTTATTATTATTATTATTATTATTTTTACAAATATTTAATTGTTTTATGTATTTCAAATGTTTTGCTGCCATTTTTTTTTTTTTTTGCCATAGTGCCTACCCCTAGACTGAAGCATAATTGGACTTTCAGATTACAATTTCAGATTACTATGGGATCACTATGCCACTGCAAGGTATAGAGGTATTGTCTTCTCCAGCTCTTCCTCTAGTCTAAAGCTGCCCACAATTGTGTCAGTGTACTGGGAGAGCTGGGGTTTTCAAATTCAGAAATATGAGTTAAATAACACCAACTGGTTGTATCAATACACATTTACACATTTTTAATTATATTTTGTGGCACTCACTATTTACACTCTTTACACTTTCTCCCTGCTGGTTCCCTTTTTTTCTTTATTTTCAGTTCAACCATCTGATCTTCACTTTGCCACACTGTCTCAGATGTGAAGAGACATAAAACCTTCAGGAAGTTTGTTTCCTCTGAGAAAGTTTCAGAGTATTGGTTCCATTTATAGTACTTACGGGAATACATTAGAACTCATAAAAATGTGTTTTTCACCTTCTTCTCGTGCTTTTTTCCTTTTCTTTTCTCTTACTGCTTCCTTTTATTCTCTGGGCAGCATCCTTGAAACAGGAAATCAGTCGCTCCTCCTCCCATCCCTCTGCCTGTGGATTCTCAACCAAGAGAACTGCTGACAGTCAAGGAAGAGGGCAAGAGACTGTCTATAGAGATGAGAGAGAGAGAGAGTGAGAGAGAGAGGAAGAGAGAATTAAAAGAAAATGTCAGCGTTTTATTAGTCATTCCGGTTACTTAAAACACGCCCTAAAGTATTGTGGGATTAACCAGCAATCAGGCAGAAACCAGAACACTTCCGAGTCTATGTTCTTTAACACATAACCACAAGTCTTTCCCTCTGGAAAAGTAGTCTGGTCTCTGAAAGGACAAGCTGTACAGATTTAGAGCACAAAACACACTTTGTGTTAGAAATTCAAGACACAGTTTTACAACCGTACATGTTTTTTACATTAATATTGATCAGTTGATTAACGCTCTTTACACTCATAGGGGGAAAAATCTGGAAGGGATCTTTGGTGGCCCCTTTGGGGGAACTCTTAAAGGTTCTATGTAGCACCCTATAACTGTGGTTCCCCTTTATGAGGGCTGTAAAGAGTTACAAACTAGAAACCATTTAGAAGCTGAAGGACCCTTAATATACAAAGAACCCTTTGTATATAAGTGTAGGCTTCATTTATACATGAGTTTCAAGTAAACAGACTTAGTTTTTTTCCTCAGTACAGGGAAACATTGAAATGATTGTCTGTTGTAATCACACATACTCTACATATTTGTTAGAAATTAGACTAAAACTGTTGCTTATTATAGCAGGCATGTTATTTTTAGATAGTAAGGTAAACCTCACTTACTCTTTTGTGTTCACTGCATCTCTCAGTTTTGAACCAAGGTGTGTGTGTGTGTGTGTGTGTGTGTTTGTGCTGCCCAGCTGGAGGTGGCAAGTGCAGAAGTATAAAAAGTGTATACGGCCCTGAAATGACATCTTCATTGCAGTTTCGATATGAATTTAACCGTCGTTTTCTGTTCACTATGCAGAAATGGTTGTCTCAGTGAATCTCCTTCGGTTTTACAACACAACAGTAAATTGTATTTTAAAACACCCAGTGTTTATCTCAGTGGCACAAATGTTTTTCACATGCTTGTGATCCTCTTGATGATATGTGTGTGAAAGTGTAAATAAGAGAAGTGACTAAAATGACCTTTCTGGAAAAATAAATTTATACTCTTGCTGATTTAGATAAAATGAAAAATGGGTAATTTTGAACCACTCAGAAGAGCTAAAGAGCCTAAGCCATAGGAGACCAGTTAGCTCATGGAGTATAATGGAGGCCAGTGCAGTTTGTCCCTGCTCTAACAAACCTTTTTCAACTCGTCAGCTAATATACCTCTGCGATCAGACAGGGATGGTAGAGGGTAGAAAAAGGACAGTTATATTCTGTGCCAGAGCCAAATGCAATCACACAAATGATGTGAAATAAAGTACCAAACTGTATTGTTTTTTGTTAGTAACATGCAGAAAAAATATTGCACTGAAAAAACAAATCCTTCATTGCTTTGCTCTTACATTACTTGTTCTCTTTAATGAAAAACAATCAACAGGAGATTGCTTTTTAAGAATTAAATGCTGCCTTTACATCAAAAGTGATTGTAATTCCGCACTGCATTGCATTTGCACTGAAATGTCACTGTCCATTCACAGCCCTAATATATTCTTATTGTTATATTGTTATATTCTTACAGAACATGCCTAACGTGCCACTTTTTGTGGGCTGTGAATGCATAGGGTGGGGAAAGGAAACCCAGGATACACGCATGAACGCAAGCACACACACGCACATAGTTCCTCAGAGATCGCACTTGTTCAGACACACAGACATTTCAAGTGGCAATGTCATTAGACCAGTCCTTAAACATCCCCATGTGGGAAATATTCATATAGTGCTCCACCCTGAAATAATCACTTAATCATCATGCAGCCCTTTAAGTAGCTTCTTTTATCTGTAAAACAATACAGTGCCGTAGTTTGTAATTTTGCACACCACCACATAATCCCATCTGAAAGACTGGAGTGTCATGAATGTTCAGAGCAGTTTATGATATTTTGCATTGCTAATATAATTGAAGTGATATTTAATACATATACATAATGGTTCATATTTTAGTTTCCCAATTTCCTCTTTAATGACTTGTAGCACTAACTGCACACTACATGCACTGATATGAATGCAGGAACTGAAGAAACCTGGCAAGTTCCAACGTTTATTCAAAAATTCTTAATTGTCAATTGTGAAAGGATGTTGGGTAGGTGTTTAACTACAGTAGAAGAACAATGAGGGTGCACTCTCCCCCAAAGAATCTGAATGAAAATGTTAACATGGATGACAAAAGATCCTGCTGTAAAACCATTTCAGTGTAGCATCATTGACAAGTAGAACCTCAGGAACACTGTATGAAATTAATAGTTTCTAGTTAATTTTAGAATTTTAAAATGCTAGAATTCAGTAAAGGTAATCACTAGACATTTATATTTTAAGATATGTGTATTTTAGGAATAGCATGTGAGTACTTTGTGTATCTTCATTTCCACAAGACTTTAACTGAATCCAATCAAACATGCGACTGCAAGTGTATTGACATTAATAGCAATAAATAAATGTGACTTAATCCTGCTTAAAGTGGACATTAAAAAAAACATCTCTATTACCCCCTTGGAAGCCACTGCACTTAGTGGAATGTTGAGAAGGTGGTGGAGAATAATTGAAGCCATGTGTATGCTCTTAGTCTAGTGGTGTACACCACCATCATGTTTCCCTTCCTGTCTGCAGTGATGATGGCCTTCAGTTTGCTTATTACGCTGGAGGCATCTCTGGATGTTACTGGAAGAGAGAGATCTCAAATTCAACTGAGATTTTTTTTAAGTACTGCATTTTTTTTTTCTATAAAACCATGGTTTTAAAATAATTGGTACCCTTACAATTAATACTTTTTGATGCATATACTGTATGTATATAGATATATAAAACCAGCATTTCATCATCTATGCCCAGGGAAATGTGGGGTCTGTGAAGCATTGTCAGAGGGTTACGATGATGGAAACCCACAACTTACCATCATCAAAT
Source organism: Pangasianodon hypophthalmus (assembly GCF_027358585.1). Lineage (NCBI taxonomy): Eukaryota > Metazoa > Chordata > Actinopteri > Siluriformes > Pangasiidae > Pangasianodon > Pangasianodon hypophthalmus. The sequence goes on from NC_069712.1 coordinate 8,882,083, forward strand.
TTATATATACACATATTACTGAGTTCTTATTAGATGGTTTTACTGGTCATTTGAATTAAAGGAGTTTAATTCAAACCTCAGTAACTCAAAAACAATTAGGCTTATAAATATTGTCAATTTAAAATTTTATGACAATTGTAATAGCGACGTTCTGTGCGAGGAAAGTTCAGGAAAACACTTTATGACTCCAATAAATATCCAAATATTATTGTACACATTTAAATAATGAGCCTAATATTTGAAGAGTTGGATTATGATGTGAAATACAAAATTTATACTAAGGGGGTACATGGAATTCTTTTTTTTTTTTTTTTTTTTAACAATTAAAGGGGGTCCCCTGGCTGTAAAAATTTTGAGAACCCCTAATCTATACAACTCAAATTTTAAATATATTTAATACAACAATATTGTATATTAT